>NW_007259211.1:449935-456550 GCF_000164805.1 Carlito syrichta
GAGCCCAGCAGGTTGAGGCTGCGGTGGCCAGGAGCGGCCACTGCGCTCCAGTCTGGGCAACAGAGTGAGACTCCAGCTCAAAAAAAAAAATAGATACCTACAGATTATTACACCCAACAACCACAGAATATATATTTTACTCATCACCACATGAAACATACTCCATGACTGATCACATCATTGGCCATAAATCAAGCATAATCAAATTCCATAAGGTCAAATTTTGCCATGCACATTCTCAGACCACAGTGGAATAAAAATAAATATCAACACCAACAAAATCTCCCCAAAGCCCACAAAGACATGAGCACTAAACAGCATGATGCTGAACAACTACTGGGTCAACACTGAAATCAAAACAGAAATTAAAAGATTCCTGGAAACAAAGGAAAATGAAGAAACATCCTACCAAAACCTCTGGGATGCCATGAAATCAGTTCTAAGAGGGAAAGTTTTACCTCTATGAGCACACATCAAGAAAACAGAAAGGTCACAAGTGGAGAGGCTAAAAAATAACCTAAGGGAGCTGGAAAGAGAAGTCCAAAATCCCAACTTTAGCAGAAGAATCCAAATCACCAAAATAAGAGTCCAAATAGGGCAACAAAAGACAAAAATATTATAGGAAACATCAACAAAACAAAAAGCTTGTTCTTTGAAAGAATTAACAAGATTGATGGACCCCTAGACAGAATGATCAAGGAAAAGAGAGAAAAAGCCCAAATAAACACAATCAGAAATACAAAAGATCAAATCACAATCAACCCTGAAGAAATGCAAAAGATTATCAGAGATGACTATGTACACCTATATTGAAACAAACTTGATAATCTAAATGAAATGGAGGACTTTCTGGCATCACACAATCTCTCCAGGTTGAAACAAGAAGACATTGAGACACTAAATAGACCAATAACAACCCAGGAAATTGACTCTGTCATAAGAAAACTACCTACAAAAAACAAAAACAAAAACCCCTGAACCGGATGGCTTTCCCACAAAATTCTACAAAACATGCAAGGAGGAGCTGATACCAATCCTATTGAAAATATTCCAGGCAATTGAGAAGGATGGAATTCTCCCCAAATCATTTACGAAGCTAGCATCACACTGATACCCAAACCAGGTAAAGATTCAACAAAAAAAGAGAACTACCATCTATCCCTTATGAACATAGATGCAAAAAACCTCAGTAAGATTTTAGCAAAAGCCGGGCTCGGTGGCTCAGCCGGTAATCCTGCGCCTTTGGGAGGCTGAGGTGAGTGGATTGCCTGAGCCCGCGGGTTCGAGACCTGCCTGGGCAGCAAGACCTCATCTCTACAATAAATCAAAATATCAGCCGGGCATGGTAGCGCATGCCTGTAATTCCGGCTACTCAGAAGGCTGAGGCGGAAGGATCACCGGAGCCCAGTAGGTGAGGCTGCGGTGGCCAGGAGCGGCCACTGCATTCCAGTCTGGGCAACAGAGTGAGACTCCAACTCAAAAAAAAAAAAAAGATTTTAGCAAATCAGATCCAAAAACACATCTCCAAAATCATCTACCATGACCCAGTAGGCTTCATCCCTAGGATGCAGGGTTGGGTCAACATTCGCAAGACCATAAATGGAATTAAATACATCAACAGATGTGAAAACAATAACCACATGATTATATCATTAGACGCAGAAAAAACTTTTGATAAAACCCACCATTCCTTCTTGATAAAAACCCTCAAACACCCAGGTATAGAAGGAACATACCTCAAAATAGTAAATGCCATCTACAGTAAATCCACAGCTAACATATTGCTCAATGGACAGAAACTTGAAACCTGGAACAAGACAAGGCTGACCACTCTCACCCCTCTTGTTCAACATTGTGTTGGCAGTTCTAGCTAGGGCAATTAGACAAGAGAAGGAAATCAGGAGTATCCAAATAGGAAAAGAGGAAGTCAAGTTATCCCTCTTTGCTGATGATAGAGTCCTATACCTTGAAATCTGAGGAATCTGTCAAAAAGCTGCTTGTACTGATAAAGGACTTTGGCAAAATCTCAGGGTACAAAACAAATGTGCAAAAGAGAACTGCCAGCCAGTATCCCTTATGAACATAGATACAAACATCCTCAATAAGATTCTAGCAAATTGGATCCAAGAATACATCTCAAAAATCATCTACTATGACCAAGTAGGCTTCATCCCCAGGATGCAGCCTGTACACCAATAACAAGCAGGCAGAGACTCAAATAAAAAGCACAATCCCATTGATGATAGCCACAAAAAAAAATGAAATACCTCAGCATCTTCCTAACCAGAGAAGTGAAAGACCTGTACAATTGAGAACTACAAAGCACTGCTCAAATAAATCCAAGAAGACACAAACAAATGGAAAAATATTGCATGCTCATGGATAGGAAGAATCAACATTGTAAAAATGTCCATCCTACCAAAAGCAATCTACAGGTTCAATGTGATACACTGGAAATGACAATACAGAAATTCATATGGAAACATAAACAACCACGAATAGCCAAAACAATCCTTAGCAAAAGAAACAAAGCAGGAGGTATCACACTTCCAGACTTCAAACATTACTATAAGCCTACAGTAATCAAAACAGCCTGTTATTGGTACAAGAACAGGCATATAGACCAATGGAACAGGCTAGAGATTCTGGAAGCAAAGCCTCAATTTCTCAACCAACTCATCTTTGACAAAGCCTCCAACAACAACCACTGGGGAAAGGAGAACCTATTCAGTAAATGGTGATGGGAAAACTGGCTGATCACATGCAGAAGATTGAAACAGGACCCCTACCTATCACCATATACCAAAATTAACTCTAAATGAATCAAAGACCTAAACATAAAACCTTAAACTATAAGAATCTTAGAAAATGCAGGAAACACCCTTATGGAAATAGGAACTGGGAACCAATTCCTATTCAGAACCCTTAAGGCCGATACCTTAAGAAATAAGAGACAAGTGGGACCTCATCAAAGCTAATGAACTTCTGCAAAGCAAAAGAAACCATCAAGAGAGCAGGGAGACAGCCCACAGAATGGGAAAATATTTGCCAGCTATATATCTGAGGCCTAACAGGAACTCAAACGTGCTGAAACGAAAAAAGCAAACAGCCCCATTACAAAGTGGGCAAAAGACATGAATAGACACTTCTGTAAAGAAGATATATGGGCAGCCAACAGACACATGAAAAAGTGCTCAACCTTACTCATCATCAGAGAAATGCACATCAAAATCACATTGAGATACCACATAACCCCTGTAAGAATGGTCATCATTAATAAAACAAACAACAGATGCTGGTGAGGATGCAGAGTAAAAGGAATGCTTCTACACTGCTGGTAGGAATGCAAACTAGTGCAACCTCTTTGGAAGACAGTGTGGCGATTTCTGAAAGAACGAGAAATTGATCTTCTGTATGACCCAGTAGTTCCCCTATTGGGAATATACCTGCAGGAACTCAAATTATTCACTGTTTTGGAAGGTCAATTTATCTAACAAGCTGGTGAAAAAGTTACAAGTCTCTGAAAAGACTTTCAAGAGATAAGAGATAGATTCAAGGGAAACTACTAAAATGTACTAATTTCTTTAAATGCACTTCTTTTTTGTTGTATTCAGTTTGGATTCATGTCTTATGTAAACATTAATTAGATCATATGTGAATAAGTGCTTGCTGTTATATAACTAAATAGAAAAGGCTCATTTTGGAATTGTCTTAGAAAGCAAGACTAATGTAGTCTAGACACTGGTTTATGCCAATAGGTGCTGAAAACACTAATTGCTGATTTAAAAACTTTGTATGGTCATAAGACATGTAGACACTGTTAACAATAGTTGAAATAGATAAGACATTGCCTGCTTTAGTTATAAATACTGAATGCAAAATTTGCCTCAGGGAACAGGTTTTTTGGACGCTATGCAAGCCTGTTCCCAGATTTCCAGTTTTCAGAATAAATGTCTATTTTCTCCCAGCTTCTACCTCTCTCTCTTTGATTGGCCATGAAAGATATCAGCCGATTGATTGATCAGGCCATAACACCTTCACATACACTCCTGGAGCTCCCCAGAACACAAATTTAGGGGAAAAACCCACCATCTAGTCTTGCTGTGTTACATTGTAAAGGAGAAAAAGTAGAAGGAGAGGGCAGAGACATAATAGGAGAGAATAACGAAGGAAAAACAACAACTTTGGAGACGGTGATGGGACAAGGTGATATGGACTGGGTGATGCAGGAAAGCAGAGGTAGCTAAGTGGCAGGAAGCATTGGTAAAGGGCCTGGGTGTCCTTGTCTACCTTAGAGCACTGAGCACAGGGTTGTATCAGAGCAGGTTCACAAGATGCTATGCATTGAACACGTATTACATATTTTGCTGTCCTTAGTATGTTATTTTGCCCTCACAGTAGCACTGAGGCTGACAGGTGAAGAAACTGAAGAAGTTAAATTTCGTTTAAGATCTCAGAGATATTGAGCATCAAGTGGTAGGACAGGAACCCAGGGGACCTAACTCCAGACCACTCTGATGCAGTGATGTTTATAACAGTCACCCACAGTCATTGAGCTGGGGAGTTTACATTTCATTAGAAAAGGAAAAAAGATGCGATTGACCCAATTTAGAAATCTTTGCATAAGATGTTTAATGTGAGGAACTGAGTTGCAGAGTGGATTGCATTGTTTTGGGAGCTGGACAGCGCCTTAGAACCTTCTGGGCCAGTGTCTCATGTTCAGCTGCCTGCAGATCCCAGGCCAGCTTTTGCTCTATCTGCATCATGACCTACTTTTATGTACTTACAGTTGGAGCCAAATTCTAGATTCTCCACCATTATACCAGCAGTGTGTGTTCTTAGCAAGTCGCTCTGCCTCCCTGGGTCTTCCAGGTTCTCATCTCAGAAGGGAGGGAGTACATGTCATTTTGGCTGCAGTGGTTTGATTTTCAGCATCACTCAAATAAGGCTGGGTGTAGTACAGGTGAAAAGTCTTATGGAAAATCCTCCTGGAGCTGGAATACAGGGATGTGCTTCTTAGTTGAAGTCTTGATGCTGTGACATGATATCATTTATATTATCTTGAATTAAGACCTGTAGGCTTAGCAGTCATTTATTTGATGCCCTGTCTCTGGTGTCTAAAGCAAATACAATCAAATATTGTTGTTCCAAAGGGCCAATTTAGAACAGTTTCAAATCACTGTTGGGGTTAGTCTTGGAGGATGTGTGGATCCTAAAGAATGTTGGTTTTAGAGTTTATCTCTTCTCCTCTTTTCTGCATTACTATTTCCTCCCCAGCTCTTCTAAGAGATAATTGAAATGTAATGGAATCTGATATAAAGTGTTTCTAGTGAGTCACATTGCGGCATCAGAGACCCTACTCATTCCTAGTGAAAGGTAACTGCAAATATCATGTTCTGTTAACACCCATTGTGTGTGTTTTTAAAAAATAGAGCCTGGTCCTATTTCTGGACTTTTTGTGTCCCTCATGGGTGTGAGGAAGGTCGCTCTTATCTGGTGCAATGGCAATGGCACTGCTTTCTGCCACATGCTCCTTGAAAGCATTGGAAGCCATGAGGAGTAGACTCAAGAGCTAGTGGTCAATATTTCAGGCCTACAACCAGAGGTTCAATACAATGTCTGTGTCTTCCAGAATTAAATGGGATGCAGAGAGACCATCCCCTGGTGACAGAAAGTGGCTTGGGTGAGTGACAGAAGTGTACCTCCCATACCCTTGCTGATTTGACTCTCATCTGTCTCATCTTAGCTTAGTGGCCAGTAGCATGCACTGATGTATTAGTTTACTCCTACAAATAGATAAATATTGCCTAATTTTATTCCCCTTGAGTTAAGAAAATGAGTTTCCTGGCTGGGTGTGGTGGTGGTTCATGTCTGTAATCCCAGCACTTTGGGAGCCTGAGGCCAGAGGATTGTTTGAGCCCAGGAGTTCAAGACCAGTCTGGGCAACAATGCAAGACCTCTTCTCTACAAAAAAAAAAATCAGAATATTAGCCAGGCATAGTGCCATGATGTGCTTGTGGTCCCAGCTACTCAGGAGGCTGAGGTGGAAGGACCACCTGAGCCCAGGAGGTTGAGGCTGCGGTAAGCTGTAATCATGCCACTGCACGCCAGCCTGAGTGACAGAGTGAGACACTGACTAAAAAAAATATGAGTTTCTTTTTTTGGCCCGCCTTGGAATTCATAGGGTCTTTCTACTTTTTATTGAAACATTTGTTGTCAAGTACATTGCTCCTTCCCTACTGTAATTGATCAGTGTTCCCACTCTATAAATTGACAAGTATTTGGAGGCTTTTTTGAAGAAAGGATGAGAGTAATATGTTTTAGAATACCTGGAAACAATCACTGACTAGGCTGTGTTATGTTGGGAGCCAGCCTTGGAGGCCCACCTGATTGACAGAGTCCAGGTGCGCTGAGGACCCCGGCCGCAAAACGAGTCCGGGAAGCTGAGGCCCTTCTGTCTTCTGTCTTTGCTGTTGATACAGCTGAAGAAATTCTGGGCAGTCGTGGAAGAAGAAGATGGCGTGTTTATGCAAAGAATCACAGCCAACCTGGAAATGTCATGGTTCATTTTTCCATTTCCCACTATGCTGTTTGGCTTTTTCTAACATATGCAAG
>NW_007259211.1:457108-469598 GCF_000164805.1 Carlito syrichta
GGGGGCCTGGGAAACATTACTGAAAGCTTCTTTTGAGTTCTCTTTAGAAACAAGCACTGCAAGATAAGAGAAAAGTAACGAGGACATCTGGACAAGGGAGGCGATCACGGGACTCTGAAGAACATAAAAGTCTAAGATGGGAAAATTCCTGACACATGAAGAAATGTACACTTAAAGAAACTTTCTTGAGACATTTCAAGGATTGTAATTCAGGACATTGGACTGAAAGTATCATTGTTGGCTTTATGAATAAGACTTGTTGTCTAAACATTTATGGGAATCTTGGTATGTTTGCTACTAAGACCACTAGATGGTAACTTTTAGAAGATATGTACGTGAAGGAATTTTCTTTGTCTTGTCCCTTCATGAATGGTATAAAAGCTCTGTGTTAACTAACATCGAATGGTATAAAAGCTCTGTGTTAACTAACATTAAATTCAGGAATAAAAGCTCTGTGTTAACTAACATCTGTTCAGGAAGCAGGTGTCCGAGTATAATGTCTTCGTCCTTCGCCTATCCGTCTCTCCTTCAGGAGATCTCACGACCCTTGCAGGCTGGGGCCCCGCAGTGTTACTTATACAGGGCCAGAAAATGTGGGCAAGTTGTTGGTAATAAGCTAGGTCTGTCAGGAATGACAGGTTTCTTTGGTATCCACATTGAAGGAGGAGCCACATGTGTTCTTCCTTTTTCCCCTTGTACTAGTTTTGCTAAACTGTGAGTGGGATTAGGAGGATGTGGCCATAGGAGAAGTCACTTGATCTCACAGGGCCCTTAGTGACCAGCAGGAGTAGCAGGTGGGAGGCTCTTACATGAGGAGGGCCTGGTTTTCAGAGGGTAAATTTCAGAAGGAGGAAGGGCACCTTCAGAGGTGCTGTTGGTCATAGTGGTCTCTTGCACATGAGAAGCTTATGTGAGAGGGAGAAAGGGGCTGACATCTAGCTTGTGTGGCCCTCAGCAAGCTGTAGGGAGGGATCCATCCAAAGAAACGGACTTTTGCCTCACTTGCTAAAAGGAGTCAGGTGGATTAGTGTGGGACTTGGGTTCCTTGCTTTTTAAAGTGGTTTGAGTAAAAGTAGTAGTTAGGCTCTTGGTGGTGTGCATACACACATATCCTGGTTCATGTTGAACTGTCTTAGCACCTGGTAAATAATAATTATAGTAATTATTGTAGCCTTTCTATCTATATGGGGGAATGTGTGTGCATACACATGTCTTAATGAGTTTGAGCTGCTATAATAAATTGCCATAGACTGAATGCCATAAACAATAAACTTTTATTTTACACAGTTCAGGAGGCTAAAAGTCTGAGATTTGGGTGTCAGATGGTGGGGTTCTGGCTGACACCCTCTTCCAGGTTGCATACTCTGTGTCCTCACATGGTTGAAGGGGGAAAAAGAGAGGTCTCTCTGTGGCCTCTGATAAGGACACTAATCTCATTCATGAGGGCTCCCATGAGCAAGGTAATTTATGACCTAATTACCTCCCAAAGTCCCCACCTCCTAATATAATCACACTGAGGGTTAGGATTTCAACATTAGAATTTTGGAGGGGTTACACATTGCAGTACACACACATGTACACGTGCACACACACTCGCACATATAGAGAGCCCGTATTTTTCAAGGGTCTAGTTAGGCGGGACAGGGCTAAGGGAACCATCAGAGCACAAAGAGGACATTGAGAAACCTAGGGCTAGTCAGGGCAGAAAGCTACCTCTAGGGTTGAAGGGCAAGGGGAGATCAGGGTGTTTCTGGAGCCCAGCGAGAGCTAGGGTAGTAGGGGAAGCATCTGAATCAGGAGCAGAAGGTAAGTGTGGAAGGCTCCGATTGGTTTCTCCCTGGCCCTCCAATGGACTTGCCCAACTAGCTGGTTGATGGAACCTGGTTGCAGCTCATGTGGCAAGGCCTCCAGTGATGTTATGTGCAGGGTCAGCCTCCTGGGTACAGGGCAGGCAGGGAAAGGACAGAGAAAAAATTGGGAGCATGGATTGAGCACATAGCATTCTCATGTGATCTGTTCTGGAGGTTAGGATCACTGTCCTGATTTACAGATGAGACAATTGAGCTCCAAGTAGTTTCCCTAAGGTCCACCTGCTATGAAAACAGAGTTGGCCTTGGAACTCAGACTGTTCTCATGCTAAAGTTGACCATCTAAGTGGTCATGTGGAATGTACTGTTCATTTTTGGACTGATATACACTCGAGGACTGTTCTAGGTCCCTTAGCACCTATGGTAAGGCATGCATAGTGTCCTCACTATTGTCTGATTATAAGTCTATTGTATCTCCAAAACTCAACTCACAAAGAAGAACAAAGAGTGATGACTATGCAGGTGCAGTTGTCCAGGTCATTTCTTCACTTGCCAATGATGCCTGACTTTAGTTGGAATTCACATACGTTCCCAGTCATGGATGGCTGATGCAGAGGAGGGAATAGTACTTAAGAGTGTTTTCTAGGCTCAGTGGCATGCCCCTAGGTCAACTGCTGTCTTTCTCTCTCTGGCTTGGCCATTCTGGTTATTTGCAATTCTTCTTGCGTCCTCACAGATTCTAGTCAGGTTTTCAGCTATTACAGTTGTGAACATCAGTGCAACCAGCATGAACCTGATCTGGAAAATCAGTAATAATGAGTTGTCCTCTTTGTATACCTACAAGATACACATGGCCAGGAAGACTGATATTTTCAATCTCACAGTACATAAGACAGTGCTGTCATCCCTGGGCTCCACTTGAGCACTCTCTACGACATCACAGTGTGTCCTTTCCTAGGCAGCACCAAAGGCACATTGGTCTTTCTCCAAGTGCACATCCATGAGTTCAGGCATGACTCTAGTTAACATTTCTTGCCAGCCTACTATTGGCCAGGTCCAGATATAAGACAAAGTAGCTTTGGTCCTGCTCTCAAGGAATGCCCAGCTCAGCTTGTGGATCCCACTTCAGGGTGTGTGGCATGATGATGGTGACCACTGATTGATGCTGATCACATGCTGAGCTTTGTGTGACATGCTTTTCTGGCACTGTCTCATGGAATGCTCACAACAACACAGTGAAGTTATTTGCACTGGCCTTATTTTGTGGATGAGGAGTCAAGGCTGAGAGAGGTGATGTAGGCAGGTGTCACACCTGGTAAGTGACAGAAGTGAGATCAAACCTCTGGGCTACCTCAACTCTAGCCTGTGTTTGTCATGACCATTCTAGTGTGGTACAGGGAGCAATCTGATACAGGGAGACAAAAAGAACCTGAATATTGATGTCCCTTGAATACTGGCATTCCAATGACTTGAACCCAGGTGTTCTTGGCTCTGGATCCAGTCTCATACCACTTGAAAGTCCATTATTTCCAGAAAGCATGCCTTAGCATTCTTACAGGTATATTTTGGACTGGCTCTTTGGGAAAAATGAAATCTGCTTTCATTTTTTCACCTTTTACCCTTTTACTGTTTAATCTGTGTTTAAAATTAGCTTCAGCTGTGATCGACAACAACAAAAAACCCCAAGTATCAGTGGCTTAAAGAAGACAGGGGTTTATTTCTGTGTCCTGTAACAGAAGCCCAGTGCTAGGTGGGATAGGGATGGTAGACTGTTGGCCAATACTCAGCTGCAGGAAACAGACACCATGAGCTTTTTTTATCTTATTATAATTTTAAAATTTAATTTAATTTTAAAGTTGTGGGGTACAAGTCAGGATTGCTTATATAAGTGGTTTAGGTACAGGTGAATTTTGGGCCTCCCATTGGCCCTCACTTCACCTGGATTAGGATCAGACATTCTTCTTGATGTTATGTGTCCCCCTTACCCTGACAGTGTCCTGCTACTGCCAATCCCTTTTTGGTAGTATCATAATTGGTTCTCAGTGCCCACTTATGAGTGAGAACATGTGGTATTCAGACCTTTGTTTCTGTGGTAGGTCACTGAGTATGATAGACTCCAAAACTATCCAAGTTGCAGCTAAGTCCAGAATTTTGTCCTTCATTATGACTGCGTAATATACCACAGGTTATTTTAACCAAAAGGGAGTTATCCTGGGAATTGAGGGTTCACAGAAGCCTAAGCAGGGCTGCTATACTAGTTTGTTACAGCTACATACTGGGTGGCCTATACAATAGAAATCTACTTTCTCGTTGTTCTGGAGGCTGGAAGTCAGATATTAAGATAACAGCAGGTTTGATCTCTTCCAAGGCCTCTCCTCTTGGCTGTCTTCTTCCTGTGTCTTCATGTGGTAGTCCTTTAGTCTGTGTATGTCTGTGTTTTGATCTCTTCTTAAAAGGACACTAGTTGTACTGGCTTAGAGACCACCCTCATGACCTCAATTTAACTTAACCCTTTAAAGACCTGTCTCCACATACAGTCACATTCTGAAGTACTGGGGACTAAGACCTCAATATATGAATTTTGAAGGCAGGGAGAACAAATCAGCCATAACAGCTGGGGAACAGACTTTAGACTTGGTCCCTAGAAATGATTCCCTGACTCAGGCTGCAGAACTGACCCCCCCGGGTGTCACTGCCTTTGCCATAGACAGCAGAGTGAGGAATTGGAAAGGCTCTGCTGTAGTTGCTGGATCCCAGAGTGTCTGTTCTGAGCTGCAATCCTGTGATTAGAGAACTGCAGCCACTGCCACAATGTTGATTCTAGAGCCAGGTGGCCTGAGCTCCATGCATCACACCCACATTCCAGCTACAAGAAGAGGAAGGGTAAAGGTCATGCTTCACCCTTTAAGGATACTTCTGCTCACACTGTTGGCCAGAATATCATTACATGGCTATATCTAGCTGCAAGGGAGGCTGGGAAATGTAGTTTTGTTCCTAACAGCCATGTGCACAGCTAAAAATCTGGGATTGTGTGACAAAGGAAAAATAGGGGAATGGATTTGGAGGAGTCAGCAGCAGCTTCAGCTTCACCTTTCTAAGCAGAGGCTCTTGGAAGCTTAGTAATTAATGCATTTAAGATAAAACAGCCAGCAGCAACCAAGGTTCTCCTCCAGAGCCTGAAGCTTTGGCCCTGGGCTCATGCCTTCTCTTATTTCCTGTAAATGACTCTGTACCACTTAAGCACACAATTTATGTGCTTTTGTGGTCAGGTGCTCCCACAATGGCAAAAAACACCAGCTTCTGAGGCGCTTGTATTGTAGGTGATGATACAAAGAGGAGAAAAAGACCAAGTGTCCTAAGTGTGCGTTAATCTCAGTGCAAATATTGTGTGATGGTTGGTTACCCTTATCTTTTGGAAAAACTGATTCTAAATCTAATTATTTACTTCCTTCCCACAGCTTCTGGTCCAGTTTCTGAATTTTGGGTTTCAAAGGTTGGCACAAGGAAAATTGGCTTAGCTTGGAGTAGCAATAATTTGGAATCCTTTAATATACTTATCACACAGCATGAAGCTGGAAAATCTTGGATAGATACACTGCCAATAAAAGTATTATCATTGGTGGCTTATACCCTGGAACCAATTCTAGTTTTGAAATATTTTCACAAGGACCAAATGGAACTGAAGGGCCATCTCAAACAATTTACAGTAGAACTGGTAAACAAATAGAGTTTTTTGTCAAACATTCATGTTTCTTAGAGGAAATAAGTATAGTTTATAAACGTCATGTTTTCCAAACATTGTTTTTCTTTTAATTATCTAAGGAAAATCTGTACAAGATTTTATAATAGCAATACATATTTATTATGTGAAATACAGATACACAAACAGAAAAGAATGACATGGAAACCATCAACAAAGATAATCACTAATAACTTTTGGTGTATAATGTTTTGCAGTTTTAATATATACAAACATATATACTTTTTTTCTTTTACAAACATTGAGGTCATTCTGTACATGTGGCTTTGTAATCTGCTTTTTTTCTACTTCTTAGTTCATTTTGAATATTCTTTCCTGTTAATATAAATATTTTTACAGAATAATTTTAATGCCTGCCTAGAATCTTATTGTCTAAGTCAGAATTGGCAAGTAATAATGGCCCATAGGCCAAATTTGACTCACTGCCTGTTTTTTGTAAATAACATCATATTGGGTCACAATTATGCTCATTTGCTTATGTATTATCTATAGTTACTTTTGTACTAGAATTGAATAGCAGCAACAAAGAGTGCTTTTTAAATATTTCGGGCTTTTAAAACCTGAAATATTAATTATCTGGTTATTATGGAGAAAATTTGCTGACACCCGAGCTAGATCAGTGTTTCTCAAACTGTGGTCCAGGGACCTCTAGGTTTATCCTAGATTATTTCAAGGGCTCTGTGAGATATTAGTATTATAATAATACTGAAATGTAATTTGGTTGTTTCACTCTCATTCATTCATGAGTATACAGTGGAGGTTTTCAGTTACTATATAATATAGGGTTATGTTGTCCCTCTGAGGTCTAATGGATTTTATGTTGTTTATTCTTATATTTTAAAACTTTCTTCATTTTAAATTTCTAATACAGAAAATATTGATTAATCTACCTATATAAACAAAAATTATCTGAATACCATTATCATTTTTAAGAAGATAAAGAGGTCCTGAGATCAAAAATTTAAGAAACTCTAGTCTGGATGTGCTATGAATTAACTACTGCGCTCTTGTTGGGCAGGTAGACTAATTATAACCTTTCATAGCAACATTGTGATGTAATAGTTTTGTTTGTTCTGAAAGGTTAATTGATATTGACAAAATGTTTTCATAGTTGGGTGTAGTAGTTCCAGCTAATTAAGAGGCTGAGGCAGGAGGAATGCTTGTCCCAGTAGATTGAGACCAGTCCCAGCCTGAATACTGTCACAAAAAATAACTAAAATTATTTCATGAAACAAGTATAAAGAGATCACTGAATTATTCCTAGGACAATAGGAATATTTTTGGGATTTCTTGGAGAACTAATGTTAATTATTATTGTTTTTAAATTTTGAAATCAATTTTTGGGAAAAGTTGAAAAATACAGTATTCTTTGATCTTTAATTGCAAGATAATTGAAATCTTTTATACAGAGGAGAGAAATAAAGGCATGAGACAAATTACTTCAGTCACACATGGAATCAGTTGGGCTTTTGAGATTCTCCTTGTGAAGGTTTCTTCAGTCCTGCTAGTTGGATTAAGCATTTGTAGTCATTCAGAGGATATGCTTCCAAAATTAGAGAACTCCTGAAATGTATTTCACACATGAAATGCAATAATCTCCTTTCAAGGCTGCATTTTAGACTACTGAGATAGAGTCTTAATATCAACATATTTCTTTATTTTAAGAATGTGGATATTGGTTGAGGATCCACCACTGTGGGGGACTCATACTATGTTCAACTTGTGGTTTCCCAGAATTTAATGTAATAATAATATATGTTGGAGGTCTACAAAGTGCTGGGTGCTCTTGTACTGTATTTAAAATTTTTTAACACAGCTTCATGACATAGGTACTTTTATCATCTCTGTTTTACAGATCAGGAAATGGAAATTCTGTGAGCTTAAGTAACTGGTCCAGAATGACAAGGGCAAACTGGCCTATGTGTGGCTTCTGAGACCACATGTGGACTAATACTTTGAGGTCGTGTAGCAGCAAAGGTCAGTATTCATGAGGCAAAGGTATCTCCTTTACTGCAGCATGTGACTGATCCCAGTGAATGAAAGTCAAGAAGAACTGTCAGGGGAGGGGGGATAGGATGGCAGTTGAGGGAAACTGCTAGGGGAGGGAGGGGCATACCTCATCAACAAGGGTACCTGCATAATCCATGTTTGTATACCTAACCCTGACTTGTACCCCACATCTTTATAATTTAAAAAAAGAAATAAAAATACCATGTATGTCATTAAAAAAAAGAAAGTCAAGAAGGATTATAGTAAGTATAAACTCTTGGTGGATTACCTGTCTATTAATGAATAGCTTTCACTGTTATTAAAAAAACAATTTAGCAGCATTAAAAGCAATTTTGAAAAAAAGAAACAAATATAATATGATCCAGAAATTCCACTCCTGGGACTTTATCTAAAGAATTGAAAGCAGGGTGTTGAACAGTTATTTGTACACAGTATTCACAGTAACATTATTCACATTAGCCAAAAGGTGGAAACAAACAAATGTCCATTAGCAAGCAAATGGGTAGACAAAATGTGGTATATCATATAATGGAATAGTATTCAGTCATAAAAGGAATAAAATTCTGATATATGATACAACATGGATGGATCTTGAAAACATATGCTAAATGAAATGAGCCAGATACAGAAGAACAGATATTGTATGAGTCTACTTATATGAGGTGCCTAGAGTAGGCAAGTTCATGGAGGAAGAAAGTAGAATAGAGGTTGTTGGGGGCTGGAAGGAGCAGAGAATGGGCAGGTAATGTTTAATGGAGACAGAGTTTATGTGTGGATAATGAATTGGATGTAGATAGTGGTGATGGTTACACAACCATTGTGAATATATTTGACATCACTGAATTGTACTCTGATATTAGTTGAAGTGATAAATATTATGGTATGTATATTTTACTACAATAAAAAGGAAGGGAAACAAATGTCTCTATTCCTCTAACCCAACTGAATTCATTTTCTCTCTGTGTCTATAGTCATATATTATGTTTTCATCATTGTAATCATTATATAAGTAATTTTATATCTGAACATTTAAAAACTCAGTATATGAATTATCTTCCCCCAGTAGTTAGTGTGTTCATGTTCTTATTGGTTGCATGTTTCATCACGCAGTCAGATCCCAGTTTCCACAGCCCTTCTCTTTTCATGAACTAGTTAGGTTATTTCTAGCTTTTTAAAATGTTTCTAGGAAAGGATGCTTTTCTGTCTGTGGGATCTCTTTGAGATCAGGAATCTGCTGGTAACAGAAAAAGTCTCTGCAATTTACCTCTGTTTAAGGAGAACCCACTTACAAAACTTCATTAATTTTAAACAGATAGTATATGCACATTGTACATATTTTTTTAAGGCAAAGAGTTTTACAGTGAGAGTGTTTCCCTTTATTATCCCCCAGTCAATTAATTCTGGTAACCTTGGTCACCAGGTAAAGAAAGGTGAGTTTTGAAAGCAGTGACAGAAAAAAGACCCTTCTTCTGCTGTTTTCCAGCATGCTAGCATGCAAGTATGTTCTACATGGGTGGGTATAGGTCATTAGAAACTTATTTCACTAAATAATAACACAATGCAGCATGTCTGTAGCTGCAATTAAAAAGATGCTTTCTAACTTAAAGTTCTCTTGAAGCCCTTCTTTCTGTGAACTTAAATAATTATAGCACGATTCATCCCTTAGCGTACAAGCAGTTTTTCTATTTTGAACTAGAAACATGTTTCTTTAAGTATTTGCCAAAGAAATCTTGATAACATCCCGCTCTGCAAAATGCTTACATCGAGAACTAACACAGATAATTTGGACGCATCCAGCAAGTTAGTATAAAATTTTGTTCTATGCGGAACTGCTATAATAAGTTTATTGCACTGAATAGCACAGGGCAGCATGTTTCTAACTATAACCAAAAACAAACAAACAAACAAAAACCAATGCTTTCTAACTTAAACTTTTCTCAAAGTGTTTCACTAAGTGACAAATAAATGATAATAGCTCATTTTAACACTTAGCATACAAGCAATTTTTCAAAATTTGGAACAAGAAACATTTTCCTAATTGTTAAAGGAATCTTGATAACTTCTCACTCTGCAAAATGCTTACAGAGGGAGAATTAGTGCAGATAATTTAGAAACATCCAGCAAGTGAGTAAAGAACTACATTGCCTGCAAGAGTGCCACGACACACTCATTGTACTGAATAGCACAGTGCAGCATGCCCTTGTAATCGTAAGTCAAAAATGCTCTTTTACTTACATTACTCTCAAAGTTGTTTATTTCATGAATTTAAAAAAATGTTTATCACAATTTTAAGCACTTAGTATACAAGCAGTTTTGTTTTGTTTACATGAATGGTTTTTTCCTTGAGCATTCAATAGGAAAAAGAAAAGTGTTCTCATGGCTTTTTCCAGAAGTGACCAAGCAAGATTTCTGTGGCTGAAGTATTCAACTCACTGAAAAAAAATATAAACAATTGTTTGTCATTCTGTAGGTTAAACTTGAAGTATACAAAACAAGCAAGTGTTTTCTTGTCACCAAATTCTTGGAATAAGCCTGATTTATTTTTGACAAAGTACTTTAATTTTCTGGGCCTCAGCTTCTTAAACTTAAAACTGAAATGCTGGAAGTAGATTAGCCTTTTATTCTACAAATTCTGTGATTCTAGATTATTGGATAAGTTAAATTTTTTTACCTTAAAAAGCTTTTCGGAGACGGGAACAAGATGGCGATGGCATAGGTGAACTTGTGAGATTCTCCGAACGTGAGTTCCCAAAAAGACTCTTACTTCTCTTCCCCCATCCCCCAGCCCACCACCAGCCACCCTGGTGTGAGGCCCGGGGACCTTTGGTCCCATGCAGGGCCAGATATTGCAGTCCCCTGCTGCTGCTGTTCCACTGCGTGCATGGGAGTCTAGGGTCCCAGCCCCCTCCCAGCTCCCTCCCTGGCTATATCGTCTCCAGCCCGGCACCCGGCACCAAGCTGCCGGTCACTCAGGGAGGCTCTGGGTGCCCGCCCCTCAGAGACACTGGTCCCATTCCTGGCTGAAATAGCCTGTGGGGGGCACAGGGCCACTCTCGCCACTCACTGCCTGCCCTTTGGAGCTTTGAAGCTCTGGAACTCCAGGCCCACCCTGGCTGAGGCACTCAGCGTGAGACCCCAAGCTGGGGGACCCAGACAAGTGAAGAAAAACAGATCTACAAAAACTGCCTTGCCATTCTCCAGGCAGAGACTTCCATTGCCCCGCCCACCTATCAACAAACTTTACCTCAATTCCTAAGGCAACGGTGCGAAACAGGAGACAAAGCCCCACCCCAACGCTGCAATGAAAAACAAAGGGAAGAGGCCGGAATCAGAGATCAGAGAAGTGACTTTAGTCTGATCGCTTATTTTGACTTATGATTTTATCATTGTAACTCTTGGTTTTGATCACATTTGTTGTTTGCCTTCTGACTTACTCTGTTTCTTGATTTTATTGGCCTGTCTCTGTGTAGCTATCAGAACTCTTTAGGGAATCTTTCTTATGTGTCTTTCTTCACTTCTTCCCAGCCTTGTGTCTCTTTTTCACCTGATAGTTGGTATGTATATCTGTTTTCCCTCTCGCTCTTCTCTCTTTCTAACTCCCTGTTGAACCCCTCTTCCTCCCTTATTTTCCTCTTTTATACCCCCCTTTTAAATCTAGGGACCAAGACTACATACTGCTGAATGGACAGATTGTAAGGCAGAGGGAAATAGGTTCCAGTGTGCTCATACATCTGTTCGTGGATGCTAGAATCAGCATATACATTCTGAACCACAGCTTCCCTCTCAATTAAAACTCAAAACTGCAAAAAGTACAGATTGCAGCCTATGCTCCAACCTGAAAAGTGAACAAAGCCAGAAGACCCTCATAAGGAAGAACAGGATATTGCAGAAGAGAATAAAAGCAACCCCACCTACCCTCAAAAACAGAGCTAAAGAAGGGGAGGGAAAGGGGGAGAGAGAGAAAAATCTACACAAATTAAGAAAAATCAAAAGAAGAGTATGGATCTCTCCCAGACCCCTGGGAGGGCAGACACTGAGAAAACTGACTTCGGAATGCAAACAATGAAGAGCCCCCAGAATGAAGGGTCTGAAACTATAAACATAGATATCAAGACAATAATGGAGAGATTAAAAAGAATTGAGGAGACACAAGAAGAAACTAGGAAGGAGTTGATATCTGAGATAACAGTAATAAAGAATACTGTGAATGAAATAAATAACAAACTGATAAGCATGGAAAGCAGAATTACCCAAGCAGAAGAAAGAATCTCAGAGCTTGAGAACCAAAATATAGAAGTAACCCAAACTCTTAAAGACACAGAAAATAAGCTCAAAAAGACAGAACAAAACCTTCAAGAGATGAGCAATTACCTCAAGAGGCCTAACCTAAGAGTAATTGGACTTCCTGAGGCAGAAAAAGAGACTGAGACCACACTGGAACAAACTTTCCATGAGATCATTCAAGAAAACTTCCCTTATCAAATCAGTGATGCAAAAATTCAAACAAGAGATTCAGAGAACCCCTGCAAGACAATAAATGAGAAGACCAACTCTGAGACACATAATAATTCACCTAAACAAAGTAGGCATAAAATAAAAAATCCTAAAGGCAGCAAGAGAAAAAGGCCAGATCACCTACCACGGAAGACCAATCAGAAAAGCAGGAGATTTATCTACAGAAATCCTGCAGGTTAGGAGAGCTTAGAGCCCTATCTTCAAAGTCCTAAAACATAAACAATTTCAACCAAGAATAACCTACCCAGCCAAGCTAAGCTTCATCAGTGAGGGAGAATTAAAATCTTTCCCAGATATCCAATCCCTAAGAACTTATGCTGCCACCAAACCATCTCTACATGAAACACTTAAGAAAGTACTAAACACAAAAGAAAAGGAAAAAAGAACAACATTCTTC
>NW_007259211.1:470900-471911 GCF_000164805.1 Carlito syrichta
CTGAAGAAAATACAAAAGATCATAGAGACTACTACATACACTTGTATGGAAACAAACTTGAAAACCTTAAGGAAATGGAGGACTTTCTGACATCACACAACCTACCTAGGTTGGAACAAGAAGAAATTGAGACCCTAAATAGACCAATAACAGTCAAGGACATCAACTATGTAATAAGAAAACTACCTACCAAAAAAAAACCCTGGTCCAGATGGCTTTCCAGCAGAATTCTACAAGACATTTAAGGAGGAGCTGATACCAATCCTACTCAAGGTATTCCAGGTGATTGAAAAAGATGGAATTCTCCCCAAATCATTTTACGAAGCCAACATCACATTGATACACAAGCCAGGTAAAGATCCATCTTTGATGAACATAAATGCTAAAATTCTCAACAAGATCCTAGTAAACCGGATTCAACAATACATCTCAAAAATCATCCATCATGACTAAGTAGGCTTCATTCCTGGGATGCAAGGCTGGTTCAACATTCGTAAAACCATAAATGTAATTAAATACTTCAACAGATGTCAAAACAAAAACCACATGATTATATCATTAGATGCAGAAAAATCTTTTGATAAAATCCAGCACCCCTTCTTGATAAAAACCCTAGAACATCTAGGGATATGGGGAACATACGTCAAAATAGTAAAAGCCATCTACAAGAAACCCACAGCCAGCATACTCCTAAATGGACAAAAAATTGGAACCATTTCCCTGAAAATTGGAACAAGACAAGGATGCCCACTCTCACCCCTCCTGTTTAACGTAGTATTGGAAGTCCTGGCTCGAGCAATCAGAGAAGAGGAGGCAATCAGGGGTATCCAGAATAGGAAAAGAGGAAGTCAAGTTATCTCTCTTTGCAGATGATATGATTGTATACCTTCAAAACCCAAGAGAGTCTGTCAAAAACCTCCTTACGCTGATAAAGTCCTTTGACAAAGTCTCAGGATACAAAATAAATGTACAAAAGACAATCACATTTCTCTACACCAATAATAAACAAAC
>NW_007259211.1:472700-507353 GCF_000164805.1 Carlito syrichta
ACTCCAGTCAGAATGGCAACTATCAACAACTCAAAAAATAACAGCTGCTGGAAAGGGTGTGGCGAAAAGGGAACACTTCTACACTGTTGGTGGGAGTGTAAACTAGTGCAACCTCTGTGGAAAGCAGTGTGGTGATTCCTAAAAGCTCTAAATATCAACCTCCCATATGACCCCACAATCCCCCTACTGGGAATATACCCTGAAGAACTCAAATCACTCTATAAAAAAGATACCTGCAAACGTATGTTTATCACAGCATTGTTCACAATAGCAAGAACCTGGAAACAACCGTGCTGCCCATCAAAAGAGGACTAGATTTAAAAAATGTGGTACATATACACGATGGAATAATACGCAGCCATAAAAAAGAACCTGATAGCAACCATGCTGCCCATCAAATAGGACTGGATTAAAAAAATGAACAAAATCATGAATTTCGCAGCAACCTGGATGGAACTAGAGTTTATAATACTGAGTGACCTCTCACAGAAACAAAGATCCGAGTATCACATGTTCTCACTCATATAATGGACCTCGAACATCCAATGTAATACTATAAGAAAATGATTGACAGTACTGGGAAACTATGGGCGGGGGAGGGAGATGGGATCAACAGTAGCAAATATCTGTCTGGGGACGGGGAAACACCTCTTATCAACAAGGTGCCTGAATGAAATGCAATTGTATACCTAGCCCTTAACTGTACCCCACAACATCATAATAAAAAATATTGATTAAAAAAACCCCAAAAAACTTTTCACTGATAATTTTTCCTAGAGGAATTTAGTACCTACAGACTCATATAATTAATAATTACTATGTCTATCTTAAAACGGGGAGAAAAAACTTCTAGAATATAAGCATATGTAAGTAAGTGCAGTTCAATATATTAATTACACAAAAATTTTAATAAGATTTACAAAGAGCTCCAGAAATTTTAACATTAATGATTCTAGCCTCCTCATTATATACACTTTTAAATTTGATTTTAATATTAGTCATAATTTGTATATTATTAAATGCATTATATATAGTTATATAATACATAAAATTCACAGCAGTATAATTATATTATATAACTTATGCTTAGATACTCAATTACTAAAGTATTTTAGAAATAATCTAATTAAATCAACTGTAAGATATAAGATACATAAACAAGTAACTCCAAAAATATATCATTGGATCATAAAACAAGGCAAAATAGATGCAAATACTATTAAGAGACTTAAAGTTTTGATACCAAACTCTGTCCAGTTACTTATGGATATGTAGAAGAACCACAGCATGATTCTATGAAGTTTGGGTGGTAAGAAATGCAATGCACTCAGAGGTCAGGGGATCTGATTACTACGACCAGTACAACCTGGAGTGTGTACTCCATAGACCAGTGCTGGTCAGCTGCTCCTGGCTCACTATGATCTTAGAAAACAATTAGTTTTCTAGATTGTAAATCAAGTCCATAATTAAGAATACTTTTTAGTTCAGCTGATGATTTTTCTGTAGCATAATGTTCTCACTGAAGAAGCAGTACATTGGATTACAACCTAGCACAAGTTCCTTATCTCATAACAGACTGGAAACAGTTTAAAGATCAGGACTTTGAAGAGCATTGTTGTAGAATCTAGACCAACCTGAGGCTAAGAATAGCTGAGGCTTTGACAAAGTACTTTAATTTTCTGGGCCTCAGCTTCTTAAACTTAAAACTGAAATGCTGGAGGTAGATTAGCCTTTTATTCTACAAATTCTGTGATTCTAGAATATTGGATAAGTTAAATTTTAGGACCAGTCCACAACAATAATTTCTCTATTTTTTCCTCCTAGGTTCAACAAGTCAAAAATTAAATCTGACCTAGTAACAAAAGTTAAATATTTAGCATAAAATTAGATGTTACTCTCTGATTAATTATTTTCAGGAAACAAAAAGACAAAGTCTGCCAGTAACTAAATGTATCACATAGTCCAGTATCCTTACTCATGCCATCTTTCTCCCACAGAGAAGATTTTTCATGACAAGGAGATCTAACTTCTTTTCAGTGTTGTTCTGAGAATTTTTATCACTAATTCTGTAAACTTCAGGAATTTTAGCCAATGTAGTGGGCCTCTGATCAACAAAAGAGCAAGGTAAACTCTTACCAAAAGGGGTATTTTAATTTAATACCAATATCTGGATTATCCACATAACATCCAAACATGATTTTCTAGTGATTTGGCCAACCAGAGGACTTTGAAAGAAACTTAAGTCCTTGAATCTCCAGTTGCTCAAATTCAAAGGCTTTATTATGACATGTAATTTCCCTCAATAATATTTAATGAACCATAGTCAAACAAAAAAAAAAAGCAATCCTTCATAATCTTACAGGAGGGAGGTGAAGCAAGGGTCACTGCTCAATGACAAGGGGCTAAACTGGGCCATTGGCTTCCTCTCTTTCTAACTAAGAAAGGTATCTGCTCATTTTTTAATACACATATTAAATTTCTGTCTCAGTAAAATTATAAATTACTGAATGAGTAGTTAATTTTCTTCAGTCGTAATGTCTTAAGTTAAAAACCACTTGCTTGAGATCACTTGGCTTCTCACTGGCAAAGGTAGAAAAAAAAATAGTTTGAAATCTCTGAATTCTATCATGTCTCAATAGCATAACAGAGATTCAGTCATGTCCTGTTCTTATCTTACCACTGAGAAAAATGCCATTAAGACTAACCCTCAGGGTGGAGAAAATCTCAGTACATTCTGATTATAGACCAAGATGAGATCTCTACCCTTTGTTGGACAGCATTTGTAGCATAATTGAAGCAGTGTGGTACAAAGTAAAGATTGGACTTCCATATAAGGCATTTGCTCTAAAATGAAAAAAAAGTATGTTTATTGAATCACAAATTATGCTATAATCTATAATGTATCATTTCAAAAATCCCAAATGATTTGGTTATCTTATGATTTTAAGGAATACTGTCTAATATCATAGTTAAAATTTTGATCAGAACATAAATCTCATGTAATAGTTGGGCTGGAAGGGATCCTGAGAATTTCTATAGTCAGGGTGCTCTACTTTTGATAGTAGCATACCTAAATTTATTGTTAGAAGATCTGCCTTTTAGAACTACCAAATCATCACTTAAGTCAGAGTTATGAAAGTTCTTATCAAGCAACAACTCTCCTGCTGCTTTTTCTCGAGTAATTTTGTTTTCAGTGAGATTAGAGAAGGGACTGTGAAATCCGAATGATGGCAACATTCTGTAAACCTTCATAAGTTAGGAACTTGACTTTAATCTTTTCAGGTTAAATATTTCTATTTTTCCCTTTCTCTTGACAGGTCAGAGCAACCCTTTTGAGTTTTCTAGAAATTATCTGTTATTATTGACATTTAGAGAACTCGGACTGGAGAGAGTTTAGTTAAGACTTAAACAATGCCTGCGTCTCATGACAGACATATATATGCATTTTCTTTTAAGCATTTATTACATCTTCTTAAAGCATTAAAAGAAAAACAAAAGTAAGTAAAGAACTTAGAGATCACCATGTCAGCAGCCCTCCGTTTAGAGATAAGGAGACAGTCCCAGGGAGGAGGGAAGACTTGATCACAGCCCCATTGCCAGGATGTGGCAAAACTGGACCTAGAAACTAAAGTTTTCCATCCCTGTTCTCAGTTGCTGTTCTTTGTCAAGGCCTAGACTCTGAAAGGCCCTTCAAGTTTTGTTGGGACTGGCCTTTTTGTTCACTTAGGAAGAATGGGAAGGAGGAGAAACTTGGCTAGAGGAGAGCCTGGGAAGGACCGGTGCTGGTCCCCACCGGTATCTCCACGTCGTCTCCACCGGTTCATCACGATCTTCTTGCCTTGTCTGGGGATTTCCAGCTGGTGGTTGCCTGGCTGCACCAGCACTGCCCGGGGGGGGGAGGGGGGGGGACACGGACCTTTCCTGCCAACCTCCATGTCCCCGGTCTACTCCTCAAGCTCCACCTACTGCAGTTAAGTGTTTACCGACTTGGTTTTGGAAAACTGGAGTCCTCCTTGTTATGAGGCTTCTGACAGCTGAACAGCCTAGCTGGCCCACACAGCCCACAAATCCGCTCCCTCTGTCACTACTCTTCTTTCCACTACTCTGGTTAACTTCACACAACTTAAAGTAGGAAGCTTATGATGATACGAAAATTCTTGGATTTTGTGCTTATTGTGCTTTCTGACGAATCTAGATTCACTAACTTATTACTAGTATTTTTTTTCCAGTGTCCTTGGCTATTTTCCATTTTACGAACACCAGGAGATACTGAAGGCAAAAGCACTTCTAGTTCCACGTTCCAGTGCCCAGGTGAGCAGTCTTCTGCCCAAAGTCAGAGCCCCAGGAAGACCAGAGCACGCAGCTCACGGAAAATAAACAAGGAGGCTCCATCCTGCAGAGCCATATATCCCTTGTCACCTGGGAGGTGGAAAGACCCGGAGACATCCCTTGTGGATGTAACTCGCAGTTCCCCCAAGCGTCGGACGCGTCCACACGCTTGCCCGCATCCTCAAAATTAAGCACAAACCTTTGTTTCCAGGGATCGGCGCACGTCAGCTTCCTGGGATCGCAGCGAGTGTCTGCGAATGACCGGGCTGTCCTGGGCGCTAGGGGGGTCCTCTCTGCCTCGACCTGCGGCCCCTCCGTCCGCAGCCTGTTCCACCACACAGTCACAGGGCTCTTTGCTCCCCTCGCCTTTGCGTGCTGAGGACGCTTCTCCCAGTGCCCTGGGACTCCTTTCCCAAAGAGCCGAGCCCTGCGGCGCGGACGCTGCGGGGTGCGGGACCAGCTTTTTATGGACCTAAGGACACATGGAAAGGAAGGCGCGCACTGGGACAAGGATTTCTCTCACCTCCTTCCTGGTGGGTCGTCCGTTGGACGCACAGATTTTCCAAATTAAACCAGTGCTGCCCCCACTCACCACCTTCAAGGGTCGCGCGCACCTACAGATGAGGAAACCATTATTTGCCTGAATAGAAACCCTTCTCTGGGGAAGATTGTACAGTCTTGAGCCCCCCTTCCCCACTAGCCCCACGAGAGCAGCCCCAGACCTTGTGCTGCAGTTCCTGACCCTGAAGCACGAGGCCAACATCGGCTACCCCTGCAAGCGTACGTCTCAGGCCCGCGGGACGCTCCGGAGCCTGTCCCTCCCTACCAGCTCCGGTGCCCTTCCCCACCAGAAGGAGGCGGTGCAGACCCCGCGGGAGTCCGGGTCCGACAGGCCCCGGCGGGCACCGGGGGCGGCGCCTCGCCGGCTGCGGGTCCTGCTAAACGGCCGAAAGGCGACTAGCTGCGCGCGGGTGGGGCCGCCAGGACCTCCCATTTGGGACCGAGTTGAGAAACCGAGGTGGACGGTGACCCGCAGGCGGCCTCCAGGGGGCGGCCCCACCTTCCCAGGTGCGGGGCTGAGGTTCCCCCGGCCCGCGGGGACGGCGGCCGAGGCCGCCTCCCCTTTGTGAGGCCAGGCGGGGAGGTGGCCGCCTGCGGATATCGTGCTGTCCACCGGGTGCAAGTACGCCGTGAAGAAGAGGAAAAAGCCAGTGCGGAAGAGGCACGCCGGCCAAGCAGCGCGGGCGGCGACTCTGAGGTCCGGGCGGGGATGGGGCGAGGGTCTGGCTGGAGGCCAGCAGGGCTCGAGGGGGAGCTGGGGGAGCCCTGCGTCCTCCATGGTCTTCGAGCCCGGCTAGTTCCCTGGTGAGGGATTCTTCCCTGGGACTCCCGCGGCGAGCTCTCGAGTTCTCAGGTGGGTGGGGCGCCACGGCGCTGTCCTCCAGGGCATCGAACGCTGAGTTGATTGGGCTGGGGAGGAGGAATTTAATATTAAATAGTTCCCACTCTCACCCCCAGAGACTGCGGCTGAGGATTTTTAACCTTGACAGCAAGTTCAAAGCCTCGTTCAGGCTTGGGTCGCTAGTTTTCTGGAACGGGCGTGCCGGGGTCTCCAGAGTTTGACATCTGGTGCTCCAGGACCCCGCGATGCACGCTAGGGCTGGATTTATGCGGCGTGCAGTTGGCAGAGTTGTCTCCAAGGCAGACGTGGGAATTGAGGAGGAGAACCATGCTTGTCTGTGAAAACCCTCACCTCACAGGCGGGGACTCCGAGGTCCTGCCGGGTGGAGGAGCCCCCACCCCATCCCGCTCCTCCCTGACTCTGATCCGGGTGAGCATCCCCTCCCCTGTTCGCCCGCCCGCCTCAGCGATTTGTGCGGGAGTGGAGGGGTAGTCGCGCCATTTGTTGCAACCGCCCGGGCGGGGCAGACGTTCCTGGGGACAAGCACATTGCCATCTTGTGGGGGACAGAGTCCCCGGACCTGAATCCCTGGGTCTTCGCTCCTCCCCATCCTCCTCCCTCCCACCCCGCTCCAGAGAGAAGCGGGCCCGGGAGATGCTGCTCGAAACTAAGCCACAGACTGCGGACCCTCTGGGCTCAGACCCGGGGGAGCTTCAGAGAGCTGGTCCCGGAGACCTTTCTGAGGGGCCCCGTGGGGAAAGCAGGCTGAAACGCCAGGGTCTGGTCTACGTCTGAACATTGTCCACAAGATCTCAATTCTAACCAATTTGATTTTTATTTATTTATTTATTTATTTTTGAGTCGGAGTCTCACTCTGTCACCCAGACTGGAGTGGATTTTTAAATACACAGAATATCAGGAAAGAAGTCAGATCCCAAAAGGCAAATGTTGCATGAATTGATTGATGTGAACCTTCTCCCCAGAAAATGGATTGTGGGAGGATGAAAGTGGGGGGCTAGTAGGGGCAGGACTTGGGGGGAGTCTGGGAGGGGAGGTGACTGCTAATGGGAGAGGAATTTCCTGAGAGGGGAGGATGAGAAAGTCCTGGAACTGAAGGTCGTCATGGTTATACAACATCGTGAATGCACTTGGTGCCACTGAATGGTTAACTTTAAAATGGTGAGATTTTTATGTATATTTTACCACACGCTTACACAAAAACAGGAAACTTTTCAGTAAGGGCACAGATATCAGAACCAGGCTCCTCAGTCATTTCTTTTCCAGGGCAGGGGAACCAGTAATCACCGGATAACTGGAAAAGATGTTTAAGACGGGAGGTCACTGAGAGTATTACAGATAACTTAAACTTGTTTTAACTGAAAACATCGATGTGTGTCAATTTGCAAATCATGTGATGTCCTCGTCCATGTTATTGCATAAATGGCACCCACAGCATGATGTCAGCCATTTAAAGACTCTCATCACAATCCATATCCTGCCATCTACACTAATTCAACAGCAACTTTTTCTGCGCTCAGATTGGAGTCATTCCAA
This sequence comes from Carlito syrichta, assembly GCF_000164805.1. Classification (NCBI taxonomy): domain Eukaryota; kingdom Metazoa; phylum Chordata; class Mammalia; order Primates; family Tarsiidae; genus Carlito; species Carlito syrichta. The sequence continues at coordinate 479,986 of NW_007259211.1, forward strand.
AGCATCCCACGTGGTTTACTCAGAAACAACCCTTTCTCTTTGCTCCTGGACATAACTCATCTGGGTGGGAACAGTGTCTGGGAATTCAGTGCCGTTGCTTTGGGGCCGGGGATCTGCAGCCGGCTGACCACACAGCGCCGGCTGACGGGAGACTGAGTTAAGTGGTGGTGAGTGGGTTAATGGCCATCTAGTGTAAAATCATCCTCATTTGCAAAAACTTTACAGTCGTGTTTCAGAATCATCCCAAATGTGTTGTTTTCTCAGGGCACCTGAGAGGGACTTAGGACAGGGCGGCAAGTGGCAACTGGCCTTACCCGCGTGGATCCGGACCTTTGCATTCTCGCTAGGCCTCTTCTCCTCCCCGTGGCGTAGGCTGTGGTCGTGGCGGCGAATCCTGCACAGGCCTCTTTGACAGGGTCGCCTGGGTATGGTCCTGGCAGGGCTCTGGGCCTCCTGGGGGTGGGGGAAGCGGTGGAGGTAAGGCGAATGGGGAAGCGATTCAGAGCCCCTCCCCCTGGCCGCTGTTCTCCCCAGAAGCTGGGTGGCAGCTGATTGGGAGCCCACGTGGCCCTTGCCGAGACACATCCTGGGTCCGGCCCTCCCCCAACCTGCTGTATGCACCGCGATGTGAACTCCGCGCTGGCTTCGTGGTGGCTCGCTAGCCACGTCGTGTGCTTGTCCCTGTGTATTGCAGAAATGTGGACGCCATCTTACAGAGGACAGAATGAGGGTCCTGAAAGATGTGACTAATTTCAGAGGACTTTGAGAGGGATCTTTGCATAAGCAGCTTTGAAACAGAGCCCTGGAGAGGTTTGCAGAGTAGAAAACTGCCTCCAACACCAGTGCAGGGTCTCTTCTTTTCAAATGTACTGGGGACTCTTGTGGCTGTCCTCACCCTGAAAGTGTTGCTGAAGCAGGGAACTTGTCCCTGCCTGCTGTTGAAACTAGGCTGTGCATGTGGTCAAAATCAGCCTCAGTCTAAAGCCACACATCTGTGCAGAGTGATACTTAAGAGTTCTAGCTTTGCCAAGCTTCCTCAGAGAATTCTTGCTCCCTGGGTGGTAAGAGCCTGGGCCTAGGGGTAGCTCCTGCAGTCCTGGGTCCTGCTGTCTGAGGTGCTGGTGGCTTTGAGCTGCTGTGCCACATGGAGGGGCACATCATTCTATCATACCAGCTCTACACGAAGATTTCCTGATAATTTTTCTCTCACAGCAGAAAAACGTTTCACGATTCTGTTTTCTAATGTTCACCTCTGCTTCATTTTCTTGTTAAGTAGGTGTTTCTTTTGTAATAAAAGCATCTCTGCAGCAGTTTTCCTTTGAATAGATTCAAACAACTTTGTTTCTCACAGCAAATGAAGGACTCATTCTTGGAATATATCTTCTCATCAAATCCTTAGAATTTGTACATATACCCATGGGAACTGGGTCTGTTCATGAGAACCACCATGAGGGTTCCTATACTGAGGAAAGACCCTTCTCCCTAGGTGAGCATCTGAACAAGTAGAAATCAGGGGCTGCAGTGCAGATTCACAGATTTGGCTGCCTGTTTCTTAGGGGTTTGTTCTTCCTCTCTAAGGTAAAGTCCCCATATCTACTAGGCCTAACTTCTAGTAGGTGCTCAGCAGACAATGGTGCATTCATATGTGTATATTCACATGGGATAGAGGTCAGGAGAGTGTGTACACAGATTAGCAGTTGTTGTTTCCAGTGATGAGCTTTTGAGAGATTGTGCTTGCATTAAAAATTTTTCTTTCAATGATCAGGCAGTAGGTAATCTTTAAAAACAAAGCCAAACAATAAGATGGAGGAATATTTAAATACAAACACCATCAGCAAAAGATGCAAGTAAAATTTGCAATGTGTATGATAAAGGATCACTATGCTTAGCAGAAAAATAACGCCTACAAATGATGACAAAACGATGAACATCTCAATTGGAAAAAATGGGCAAAGCAGTAAGGGGCAACTCACAAATCAATAGCCAATAAGCACATGAAAAACATTATTAGAAATTAAAGAAATAAGAAACAATCAAATATGAGATACTGTTTTTACACTGAGAAAAGCCCCCAAACAATGAATGTTTGTGTGTATGTTGTGATGAGAATCCCATTTCAGTTGTTTTCCAATGTATAAAGCCAATTGTGCCAGCACAGTCATCAACAGTACTAACATTTGACTGGGCTTGCTAGGTCCCACTTTGTCCTAAATTGGATTTCTCTCTGTGCACTACTGTGTTCCTGAGTCTGAGATCCAATTCCAGACCATGCTGACTGTGCTGCAATAAGTTGACATTTCTTTATCTTTGCAAATGCCTCTCTTGTGACATCTGCTCATCTGTATTAACTTTAGAATCATCTTGAGATAGAATCATCAAGTTCCACCAAAAAAATGAAAAAGAAATAAAATAAAAGTCCCTGGAGATTTTGAGTGAAACTGAACTGAATCTGCAAATGTCTTTGTAGAAACTCAATATCTTTAATCTGTTGAGGCATGATCTCTCATGGAGTCAGGTCTTTTTAGATGACTTTTTAAATATAAATTTTCTCTATAGCTTTTCGTATCTGATAATATATTTACTCCTAAACATTTTACATTTTATAAAATGTAAAAGATATAGTTTTTGAAATTCATTTTCCAGCTGATTGTTACTAGTATATAAGAATGCAATTATGAATGTTGATTTTCTTACCCAGGAACTTTATTAAACTCTATTAATAATTTTAATAATATATCTATGTGGTAGTTTGCTAGCGCTGCCATAACAAAAGACCACAGATCAAGTGATTTAAACAACAGAAATATGTTTCTCACAGTTTGGGACACTAGAAGTCCAAAGTCAAGGTGTTGGCAGGATTGGTTTCTAATGAGGTCTCTCTCCTTGGCTTGCAGGTGGCTAACTTTTCCCTATGTCTTCATGTGGTTGTACCTTTGTGCGTGCATCCATCTGGTGTCTCTCCCTGTGTATTCAAATTTTCTCTTCTTATAAAGATACCAGTCAGATTCAATTAGGACCCACTCCAAGGGCATCATTTTAACTTAATCATCTGTTTAAATCATCTCCAAATATACTCATATTCTGGTGTACTTTAGGACTTCGGCATATGCATTTGAAGGGGTGGGGAGACATACTTCAGCCCATAATAACCTACAAATTTTCTATGCACAACAGTGGTTCTCAAAGTGTGGGTACTGGGGCAGCAGCACTAGGGTACCTGGGGACTTGTTAGAAATACAAATTGTCCAGGCACACTCTACACCCACTGAACTGTGGGTGCAGATCTACAAGTCCTACAGATGGTGAATAACAGACTAAAAGTTTGAGAACCACCCATGGTACGGTCATATAGCCTGCTATTAATGACTTCTTCTTTTCCATTTCAGTCTTTATGTCTTTATCTGTGCTGCTGTAATAAAATATCAGACTGGATAATTATAAAGAACAGGAAGTCCAGGATCAAGGCACTGGCATTTGGTGACTGGTGAGGGCCTTCTTCCTGCATCTTTTTTTTTTTTTTTTTTTCACAGAGAGGCCACATTTTTTATTGATAACTCAATCTCTACATACAAACAGTATTGCACAAATTATAAGTGGATCAACAATTATATTACTGATACAAACTCATAAGAATTCACATAAAACTACCGCTCTAGGTTTTGGTGCATTTTGTGGCAGCTACTTTAGTAAATAAAACAAACATAAAGGAACTCAGCTACTTGAATTCATGAGAATCAGCTTTCAAAAAAAGCATACAGGTCATCTCATAGAATTAAAAATGTCAAATCCAGGAAAATCAATAACTGACAAAAGGAGCACTTTTAAAGAAAAGCTGGTGATAAAAATGTGAGCTTAAAAATCATTTAAAAATTTTAGCAACTGGACTTAGGAACCAGAAAGTGTGCACATATTGGCAATTTTAGGACAAGTCCCCCATGTTCTCCATCATAATTACGACTAAATTCCAAAAGAGTAATTCTGGGTTGCTACAATGTCGTCTCTGCTATAAACCATTGTTTCAAAGTTTGAAGAAACAAGATGGTAATTCACATAAAAGGGTTTTAAAATAAGATTTTTCCTATTCAAAATAAAACTAATATAATCCCCCCCAAATTACAAAGAAATTCTATCAAAATGTTGACCAAAGAAGCCAGACCACTGCTCGCTGTCACTGACTGCTCCAGGGGGCAGAGCACATGTGCCACCTATGAGGAAGGGAGATGGGCAGAGTCCCAGCTCCCTAACTTGTGCACTGAGGGAGGACAAAAGCCCTTCGACCTCCCTGGGGTTTTGTGTCCTCACATACAGAATTGGGGGAGCAAGGTTAGATGGCTTTTAAGAAATTCTTCAACTAAAACAATCCAAATCATCTTGAGATCCCATCTTTGAGCAGACAGGGTGGCAGAAGAAATGGATTAAAAACCAGCTGGATAAAGTATTTCTCACCTTTTGATACCATCACTCAGAACTCAGTTCTACACTACAGTTCAAGGAAATCTTCACCCAGCCGTTAAAGGGTATGTGGTATGCAAGTGAGGCATCTGACAATGAAATGTTTGCTCAAGACATAAAAAGGCCATGCCAAGTTTGGGTGGAAAAACAGTGTACCTGCATGTTACTGCACCAGCAGTCAGGATTTTCTACCTCTGAAACTTAGGCGTCACCAGTCCAGTTGAGAAAAATGTTGAGAAAGACGCACATTCAAGCCACTCCACAGCGCTCCAACGGGTGCACACCTATTATTCTATTTGCTGAATGGATGAACAGGTGCTCGGGAGGCAACTTCAATGAAACTGGTTCTACTAAGAAAGGATGCGGAGAGTGAAATGATCCAAAAGGAGCAATGGCTTCTCATTTTCTGTCCCCTACAGAGAATACAAATACCATTTCTTCTGGAATCCACCACACTGGCTTCATTTTCAAAATGCATCACTTTATTTTCTTTGCAAGACAGCCACATATTAAGCACGTGGCAGTCGCTTGGTTTCTTCAGTAAACCCAAAGGCCTCTTCGAGCTGCCCTGGGGCTTATGGCCAGAAGTCCTGAGGTTTCAAATATTAAAGCTTTCTCCACAGCCACAAGTTCCTTTGATGTTTGGGTTATTGAACACAAATTCACTGGATAATTTGTCTTCAACATAGTCCATTTCTGTTCCTAAAAGTGTTAGCTGTGCTTTCTTTTCGATGAACACTCTGACTCCATCTTGAACAACTTCTTCATCAGAATCTCCTTTTGTCTTTGTATATTCCAGAGTATAAGAAAGGCCATTACAGCCCCTGGTTCGGACACCGACTTTTACACCTACGTGCTCAGGCTTATCTTTAAGAAGTTGTTTTATCTTGTTTACTGCTGAAGGTGTCAGGGTGAGGGCGGCCCGGGTGGGCTGCAGCTTCCTCTTGCTCACAGCCCGGACGGTTGCCCGGACGAGGGAGGCCGACATGGTCACCGTGCCGGCGCCCCCGTGCCTCGGGCCGGAGCTCGGCGCCCTCAGCCTCTCTCCGTGGACACGGCGGGCGCCCTTCCTGCATCTTTATGCTCAGGAAGCTCAGAGAAGCAAACCTATTCCCTCAAGCCCTTTTATAGTGGCCCTTATCCCAGCTCTGAGGGCTCTGTCCTCATTACTTAATCACTTCCTGAAGGCTCTACCTTTTAACACTATCACAAATTCATAAGTTTAGTTTCAACACATTAATTTCAGGGGACGTTTTAGACCATAGCACCTACTTTATTTTTCTTCCCTTAACGGACTGGCTATGCCCTTCAGTATAATGATGAAACAAGCGTTAATGGCAAGCCTTCTTGTGATTTGGTTTCAAAGGGTGTGTTTTCAGTGTTTTACCATCAACAATGCTATTTGCTGTGAGTTTTTTTAATCAGTGCTCTTGCATGTTAGGGGGTTTCCTTTTATTCAAAGTTCCTAAGACTTTTACATTTTTGTTTTAAAGGATATTTAGGCTGTTTTATTATCTTACTACAATTAATGTGTCTAAATTTTCTAGATAGATGTATAATTCTCACAAGAATAATCTTGTGAGAATGTCTTGGCCAGATGCAGTGACTTACGCCATAATCCCAGCACTTTGGGAGGCTGAGGCAGGAAGACTGCTTGTGCCCAGGAGTTCGAGACCAGCCTAGACAACATAGTGAGACCTCATCTCCACAAAAAACTTTTTAAAAATTAGCCAGGCATGGTGGCATGCGACTGTAGTCCCAGCTTCTCAGGAAGCTGAGGTAGAAGAATTTGAGCCCAGGAGGTTGAAGATGCAGCGAGCTATTGTCATGTCACTACACTCCAGCCTGGGCAACAGAGACCTTCACTAAAAAAAAAAAAGTATCTGTAATATAAATATAATATAGTCATGAATTACTAAAGAACATATGTACCTTCAATTTTGATAAATATTACTAAATGTCTATTCATTGTGGCTGCACTATTTTTCTATTACAAAATTTCTTTAAAAAATTTTTTTAGATACGGGGTCACGTGCAGGTTTGTTACATGGGTATATTGTATAATGGTAAGGCTTGGGCTCCTGTTGAGCCCATCACCAGTGATGGGCATGGTGCCCAGTGGGCAGATTTTCAACACTTACCCATCTCCCTCTCCCCTCTTTAGGAGTGCTCCATTGTCTGTTGTCTTGTGTATTCGGTGTTTAGCTCCCACTTACTAGGGAGAACATTTGGTATTCAATGTTCTGTTTCTGTGATAATTCACATAGGATGATGGTCTCCAGCTGCATCAGACATGACTTTTTGTTTTCTAATAACTGCATAGTATTATATGGTGTATGTGTACCACATCTTCTTTATCTAGTCCACTTTTGATAGGCACCTAAGTTGGATCCATGTTTTTGCTATTATGATGCTGTGCTAAACACGCAAGTGCATGTTTTTTGGTAGAGTGATTTGGGTATATATCCAGTAGTGGGGGTGCTGGGTCAAATGTAAGTTTATTTCTAGTTCTTGGAGATATCTCTAAACTGGTTTCCACAGGGGCTGACCTAATTTACATCTATTGTTTTTTGATTTTTTAATGAAAGTCATTCTGACTGGTATGAGATGGCATTCCATTGTGGTTTTGATTTGCATTTCTTGGATGATTAGTGATGTTTAACTTTTTAAAATATGTTTGTTGGCTGCTCATTTGTCTTCCTTTGAAAAGTATCTGTTCATGTCCTTTGCCCACTTTTTAATAGGGTTATTAGTTTTTTTCCTGTCAATTTGTTTGAATTCTTTGTAGATTCTGGATATTAGTCCTTTTGTGGATCCGTAGTTTCAAGTTGCAGACTTTTTAAAAACAATCATTTTTAAAAATCACATTTACGTTCAGGCGTGGTGGCTCATGCCTATAATCCCAGCACTTTGGGAGGCAAAGGTGAGAATATTTCTTGAGCTCAGGAATTTGAGACCAGACTGAACAGCACAGTGAGACCTCATCTCCACAAAAAAAATTTTTTTTTAATTAGCCAGACGTGGTGGCATACCCTGTAGTCCTTGCTACTTGGAGGCTGAGGTGGAAGGATTTACTGAGCTGAGGAAGTCGTGGTTGTGGTGAAATGTGATTGTGACACTGTACTCCAATCTGGGTAACAGAGTGAGAGCCCCTACTCGAAAAACAAAAATTCAAATTGTGTCAAATGCTCTTCTTCTGTTGAGATGATCATAATTTTCCTTTGGTCTTTCAATATAATGAATTACATTAATGACTTTCTAATGTTAAGCAAAAATTGAATCTTGTATAAACTCTACCCGTTACAATGTATTATGTTTTCTCTATATCACTGCATGTGGTTTGTTACTTTTGGATTTATGATTCAATATCTGTTTGTGTGTAAGATTGGCCTGTAATTTTTATTTATTGAATTATTCTTGTTAAGCTTGGGATCAAGATTATGCTAGCCTTATAAAAATGATTTAAAGACATTCCCCTTTCTCTTCTCTACATTTGTGTAAAATTGGAAATCTGTAATTCCTCAGACAGTGACAGAAATCACTTTTTAAACATCTAAACCTAGGTAGCCTTTGTGGGAAGAATTTTTAAAACTTGTCCTTATTTATTATTTTTATATATAATTTACATACGGAGAAATGGACAATCTTAAATCATTCATCAGTTTAATGAAAAGGTATCAAGATACAGAACATTCCCAGAAAGCTCTTAACTGCGCTGCCACCACTGCTCAGAGCAACTTATGGTCTGATTTCTACGCCATATGTTAGTTTTGCCTAATGTAGAATTATTATCAATAGAACCATATTGTATATACTTTTGTGTCTGGCTTCTTTCACAATTAAGACTCATCCATGTTATTGCATGTGTCATTAGTTTATTTCTTTTCATGGTCAAGTGGTAGTTCATTTTATGAATATACCAGTTTTTTTTTTTCCTTTTTAGCTATTCTTCTATAGGTAGACATCTGGGCTGATTCCATGTGTTGGCTATTATGAATAAAGGACTACAAATATTCCTACATAAAGCTTTTTACGGACATATGTCTTCATTTCATTCCAATAACTACAGTAGTCCCCCTTATCTGAGGTTTTGTTTTCCACAGTTTCAGTTACCTTCAATCACAGTCCTGAGGTATTAAATGGAAAATTTAAGCAATAAAAACTCCTAAGTTTTAAATTGTGCTGTGTTCTGAGTAGCATGATGAAATCTTGTGCCATCCTACTCTACCCTACCCAGGTTGTGAATCATCCCTTTATTCCAATACATACACACTGTGTACACTACCTGCCCTATACAATGTGATTGTATGTATGTGAGGTCTGACAAGTTTGCAAACTTGCCACTGTGCGTTTACATTGATTGCACTGTATAAAAACTCGGTAAGATTTCATAACCTTGGCTTATCAGTGTCTCATAGCTGTGTCCATGCCAACATGTGGTAGTGTCTTGCTGAGTGACATTTATTATTGTTGTGGCATGTTTTTGTGTGTAGTCCCGAGAATGTCAGAGCTTGAATTAGAGCAACGGCAAACATTAAATTTCTTGTTAAGCTTGGCACGAATGGAAGTCAGATCAGGGACATGTTAGTCCAAGTTTATGGGGACCATGCCATGAAGAAAATGGCAGCATACAAATGGATTAAATGTTTTTCTGAGGGAAAAGAAAGCATCACTGATGAAAAGAGGTCAGGCAGATATAACAAGCAAAACTGATGAAAACATTGTAAAAATCCATTGAATTGTGTGTCAAAATCGTTGTCTGACTGTGAGAAGTGTAGCAGACCAAATAAACATTGATAGAGAGATGGTTAACTGAAAATCTTGGCGTAAGAAAAGTATGTGCAAAAATGACCCTGAAGGAGCTCTTGCATCACGATAAGGTACCAGCTCACACAGCACTGTCTGTGAGGGAGTTTTTAGCTAGTAAACCAAAACCTGTATTGGAACACCCTCCTTACTCACCTGATCTGGCCTCTAGTGACTTTTTTCTTTACCCAAAGATAAAGGAAATATTGACAGAAAGACATTTTGATGACATTCAGGGCACCAATGGTAATGCAACAGCTCTGATAGCCATTCCAGAAAAAGAGTTCAAAAGTTGCTTTCACAGGTGGACTAGGCACTAACACTAGCTTCCTTAGGGGAGTTCTTCGAAGGTAATAGTAGTGATATACAACATAGAGGTATGTAGTACTTTTTCTAGAACAAGTTCATGAACTTAATTGTCATACCTCATAGGAAAAAACATGATGCATATATGGTTTGTTGCTCTCCCAATTTTCAGGCATCCACTGTGGTCTTAGAACTTATGGGGAGACCACTGTACCTAGGAGTGCAATAGCTGGGTCAAGTTTAATATTTTAAGAAACTAAAATAGTTTTTCAATGAATGAGTTTCAGGTGCTCCAAATTCCCTCCAGCCATGTGTTGCTAGTCTTTTTAATTTTAGCAATTCTGGTGTGTGTGTACAGGTGTCTTAATTTAATTTGTATTTCCCTGATGAATTGTGATGTTGACCATGATGTCATGTGCTTTTTGGCCATTAGTATTTCTTCTTTCGTGAAGTGTTTATTCAAATTATTTTTCAATTTCCAATTGGTTTGTAAAAGTCCTTCATGTATTCTGGATACAATTCTTTTGCCAGCTATGTATATTGCAGATAAATTCTCCAAGGCTGTGGCTTGACTTTAGTTGCTTAATTTTTTTGAAGTCCAGTTTGTCAATTTTTTGCTGTTATAGTTAGTTCTTTTTGTGACCTAAGAAATCTTTGCATATTCTAAGTTTGTGAAGATATTCTCCTTTAATACCTGTAAGACCTATAGTTATTTCCTTTCTTTTTTCTATTGTTAATTTATATTTTCTCTTTTGTAGGGATTGCTTACTCTAGCTAGCTGATTATCAGTTTTATTGATATCGTCAAAGCTTTTTGCTTCCTTTATTTCCTCTGCTGTTTGTCCATTTTCTATTTCGTTGCTCTGCATTTATCTTTATTATTTTCTTCTACATAATTTGGGCTTGGTTTGCTCTCGTTTTTCCAATTTCTTAAGGTGGAAGTTGAGATCACTTATTGTAAAACCCTCTCCTTTACTAATGAAGTAAAGCTATAATTTTCCTTCTTTTCACTGCTCTAACTGTACTCCACATTTTCGCATGTTGTCCTTCATTGCCGTTTAGGTATTTTCTCTCTCTCTCTCTTTTTTTTTTTTTTTTAGGTATTTTCTTATTTCCCTTGTGGTTTCTTCTTTGATCCATGAGTTACTTAAAGATGTGTTAACTATCAAATATTTGAAGATTTTTTTCAGATACCTTTTTGTTATTGATTCCTAAATTTCATTGTGATTTGGGAATATTTTCTGTATGGTTTCAATGCAATGTATTGATACTTGTTTTGTGGCCCAGTATATGATCTATCTTGATGAATGTCTATGTGTGCATGGAAAAAACTCTGCCATTGTTGAGTGTCATGTTCTATAAATGCCAATCATATTAGGTTGACAGGCAGTGTTGTGTATCCTTAATAATTTTTTTTAACTATTTGTTTTGTCAATTACTTTGAAAAAAAATGTTGACACCACCAACTCTAATTATGGATTTATCTATTTCTCCTTTCAGTTCTGTCAGTTTTTGATTAACATATTTTAAATCTCTCTTATTATATGCATATTTATTTAAGATAGTTATGGCCATTTTATTAATATGAATATATCCTTCTTTTGTGGTAATACTCTTAGTCTTCAAGTCTTCTTTGTTTGATAATATAGCCATTCCAGTTTCCTTATGATCACTGTGTATGTGGTATACCTTCTGCAATCTTTTTACTTTTAACCTATGTCTCTACATTCAAATTGTGTTTTTTTTGACCATAATGTTGGGTCTTGCTTTTTTATCCAGTCTGATATTCTCTGCTTTCTTACATTTTTGTAATTATCATTACTGTTGAGCTTACATCTACCAACTTGCTGTTTGTTTTCTGTTTGTTCCATCTATCCTTTGTTTTTATGTTCCTCTTTCCCTACTTTCATTTGAGTTTAATATTTTTGGTATATCACATATCTTTTTGTGATTTATTAACTATACTATATTTTTTTTCGTGGGTGCTCTAAGGTTTATAATATAAACCTTTGACTTATTACTGTCTACCTTCAAGTAATCTATTATTTCATGAGTAATGTAAGCATCTTACCACAACATATTTCCATGTCCCCTCATTCTTCCTGCTACTGTTTTCACACATTTCTACATATGTTATAAAACCCATAATGCAATGTTGTTAGTTTTTCTTTAAGCAATTATCTTTTAAATAAATTAAAATCAATAAAATAATTAATATTTATCCTCATTTTTGTCATCTAAAAAGCATTCTTTATTCTTTCATTTCCATCTAGTATCGTTTTCTTACAGCTTGGACATCTTTTTATGAACATTTATTGTAATTCAGGTCTATTTACTCCCATTTTTAAAGAATCTTTCTCTGCACATAGAATTCTGGGTTAATAATTTCCTTCTTTCAGTATATTTGAGATTTCATCCCACTGTCTTCTGGCTTCTATTCTTTCTGATAAGAAGTCAGCATTAATTCTTATCTTTAATTCATCTGCATTCAACGTGTCTTTTATCTTTGGCTACTTATAAGATTTTTTCTTCATCATTGGTTTTCAGCAATTTGGTTATGATGTGCCTTGATCTGGTGTATATGTGTGTCCATGTGCACAAAAGTGCTAATCCTGCTTGGGGTTTATTGAGTTTCTTAGATGTCTGTCACTTTCATCAAATTTGGAAATTTTTCAGCCATTACCTTCCCTCTCTCCTTTCTGTGACTTCAATGACATGCATATTAGACTACATAATGTACTACACAGTTAGGAGAGAGTTTCCCCTCTCTCCTTTCTGTGACTTCAATTACATGCATATTAGACTACATAATGTAGTTCTCGTGACAGTGAGGCTCTATTTACTTTTTTAAGCCTTTTTTCTGTGCTTCAGTTTGGATAATTTCCTGTTGTTAGTCTTTAAGTTGACTAATCTTTCCCTCTGTATGGTCTAATCTGTTGTCAAGCTCAGTCCACAATTTTTAAAATTTCAGATATTGTGTTTTTTCATCTCTAGAAGGTCTATTTGATTTTATAATAGCTTCCATTTCTCTCTCTTTGTTATGTTCATGTGTTGCTTTAAATCCTGGAGCACAGTTATAAAAGGCACTTTAAAGTCTTTGTTTATTGTATCACCTCTCATTTCTATTTGATTTAGCTGACTGATTTTCTCTTTGTCTTTTAAATGTTTAGCCTTTTAAAACATTATACCTTTTGCTTTTTATGTTTTGAACTTACTCCTGTTCACTAGAGATTGAGATTGTTTTATTTTGGGAGAGATAATAGAAGTAATTTTATCCATGCTACTTTGGAGAACTAAATCCTCATGAATGTCTTGAACTAATGACTGGCAGTCCCTCTCCCATGGCAGTACTGTGCCACGAGAAACGAAGATGGGGCACTAGGAATGCAATGTCATGAGGAGAGCCTCCAGCGTCTGTTCTTTCCAAGCCACATGTGAAACCTTTTGTTTTATCTATGGGAAATGTGGGAACTTTTGAAAATGAAACTCAGAATAAAGATAGATGACTGGTAGAGTGACTTAAACCTCGCAGGAATCATTCTTCCATGTAGATGATGGGAGATTGCAGAGATGGGTGGACAATAAGAGATTAATGTATACACACACACACACACACACACACACACACACACACACACACAGAGAGAGAGAGAGAGAGAGAGAGAGAACTTATATGTATGTATGTATTTGTATACAAGAGGAAATTCAAACAAACCGGGAATTTATTTATTAAAAAATTATGTATTTATTCTTACATTTAACTTCAGTCACCTTCAAAGTATTCTCTGTTTGATGCAATACACCTATCAAGATGCTTTTTCCACTGCTCAAAAAAGTTTTTGAATTCATCAATTTGGATGCCTTTTAGTGCTTCTGCAGTTTTTGTTTGTTTGTTTCAATTCTTCCACATAGGCAAAATGTTTCCCTTTGAGGACTTTTTTCATTTGGAGAAACAACAACAACAAAAATTGCTTGGGGCAAGATCAGGTGAATAGGTAGGGTGGGATATGGGGTCATGCTGTTTTTAGTCAAAAACTGCAGAACACTAGTGTAGTGTGGTCAGGTATGCACATAAATCACCATCATGAAATGGGTAAATGTGTTGAAAGAATCTCCAGAAAAAGCTGAATGCATTCTCTCACAACAATGCTAGCTGATACACGATGCCAATGGTTTCCTAGAATACTTACTTAGCCGGGGAAATCTATACCACAAAAAACCCTCTTTCCAAAAGATAATTCCAGTTTTGGGGGGTGTCCTCTTAGTGTACATGTGTCCATATACATACACAAACATGGTCTGACAATTAAGTTCACAAACTCATCCTAGAAAAAGTACTACATACCTCACTGCTAAATATTACTACAGTCACCTTTGAAGTACTCTCCTTGGGAAGCTATGCACTGATGCCAGTGTCTAGTCCACCTAGCAATTTTGGAACTCTTTTTTTTTAATTTAAAGATGTAGGGTACAATTCAGGGTTAGGTATACAAACATTGATTATGCAGGTACCCTTGTTGATGAGGTGTGCCCCTCCCTCCCTTTGAAGTTTCTCTCAACTGTCAATCCCACCCCTCCTCCCCGGCAGTTTCCCACTACTGCCAATCCCTTTCTTATAGTATTATGATAATTAATTTTGGAACTATTTTTCTGGAATGACCATCAGAGCTGTCATCATATTACCACTGATGTACTGAATTTCATCAAAATGTCTTCCTTTCAAAGCACACATGGATTTTTGCAATGTTTGCATCTTCCTAAAATTATCTGTCACATGGTGAGCACAATCTAGTCTTTGTTGTCCTGTTCCTTTATCTTTGGGTAAAGAAAAAGTCATTGGGGGGTTAGATTAGGTGAGTAGGGAGATGTTCCAATACAGTTATTAGTTTACTGGCTAAAACTTCCTCACAGACAGTGCTCTGTGAGCTGGTGCCTTGTGATGCAAGAGCTCCTTCGGGACCATTTTTGCACACACCTTTCTCATGTCAAGACTTTCCATTAAGATTTCCCTGTTTCTCTATCAATGTTTATTAGGTTTGCTATGCTTCTCCAGTCAGGCAATGATTTTGACACATATTTCAATGGATTTTTGCAAAGTTTTTGTCAGTTTTGCTCTTTACTGACCATCCTGGCCTCTCTTCATCAGTGATGCTTTCTCTTCCCTCAGAAAAACATTTAATCCATTTGTACACTGCCATTTTATTCATGGCATGACTCCCATAAACGTGGACTAACAAATCCCTGATTTGACTTCCACTCTTGCCAAGTTTAACAAGAAATTTAATGTTTGTTCTTTGCTCTAATTCAAGCTCTGACATTCTTGTGAAGGTACACAAAAACATGCAACAACAATAATTAATGCCACTCAGCAAGACACAGCCACATGTTGGCACAAACACAGCTATGAGACACTGATAAACCAAAGTTATGCAACCTTACGGAGTTGTTTGTACAGTGCTCCCAACATGAGTGCATGATGGCAAGTTCACAAACTTAATTGCCAGTCCTCTTACACAGAGAGAAGAAAAAAGGAGAAAGCACACACATAGATAGTGAGTAACTCCGTGCGTGTATACTCAATTTTTAATAAGTAATACTTTCCTAAATGGAGTTTCAATCTTATCAGTGTTAATTGTGGAAGAGATTTTCTCATTTAAAAATTGCATACACAGCCGGGCTCGGTGACTCAGCCTGTAATCCTGCGCCTTCGGGAGGCTGAGGTGAGTGGATTGCCTGAGCCCGCGGGTTCGAGACCCGCCTGGACAGGGAGACCTCATCTTCTACAATAAATCAAAAATCAGCTGGGTGTGGTAGCACATGCCTGCAATTCCGGCTACTTGGAAGGCTGAAGCGGAAGGATTGCCAGAGCCCAGCAGATCGAGGCTGCTGTGGCCAGAAGTGGCCACTGCACTCCAATCTGGGCGACAGAGTGAGACTCCAATTCAAAAAAAAAAATTGCATACACATGCATCGGGCCAGGGTAAATTGGGAAGATGGCCAGCTCTTCACACAGGGAGTGCTGGCCTTGCTACTTTGAGTGCTGTCAGATCTAACTGTGTGTGTTAAAGATTCTTAGGTGCCCAGGACCCAGTGGGGCCACAGGCTGACAGGCGAGAAGGGAGTGAGGGCAGAGTGGTGGCAGGGCACCATGGACGGGCAGAACCTGAGACTACAGGACATGGGGATCTGGACTGTACTGTGCCAGCACAGCCTTGGAACTCCATAGGTGATGCTAGAGTGAAATTGCAGAGGAAGATGGAATGATGATCACTTTTCTTTTTCCCTTAAGTCCTAAGCCACCACCTCCAGAAGGAGCCAAGACCAACCCTTCCAAAAGGCATCAGGACAGGCTGAATCAAGAGCTGAGCCGACTCACCAACTTGTTGCCCTTCCCTGAGGATGTGCGGGCACGTCTGGACAAGCTCTCCATCCTCAGGCTGATTGTAGGCTACCTAAAGGTGAAAGGCTACTTTGCAGGTAGGTGGCAGCTACAGCTGCAAAATGAAGTGCGTGAGACTTCCAGCACCCACTGGGAGACTGTGGCCACAAGAGAAAGAGTTCACTTGGGTTCACCCTGCATCCAGGCAAGAGCTGCACCATGGCTTCCGAACCTCAGGCAGAGGCGGGAGGCAGGTACTCAACGCAGGTGGTGAGCCAGGTGTCCAACCAGGCCCATGCCTGTCTAAGTACAAATTCCAGCTCTGCATCATTTCAGGCTGCTCATGGAAGGTCATGGCAAGAGTTCCCTCACCCAGCTCTGTTCTTCTGTCCCAGGCTTTTCACAGAGCAGTGTGGGAAAAGTCCTTAGAGTGACTGCCCTAGTTCTTTCCACACTTTGCTTTGTCACCTCTCATGAGAATCCAAGTAAAACTTTGGTTCAGAATAAAGGACTCTTTTCTCTGAAACTAGCGTATGATTTAGGATTTTGTTTCTTCTGTCTTCTTGAAAACTTCTCCTCCTAAAATTCTCTGTCACACAGTGAGCACAATCTAGTCTTCATTGTCCTGTTCTTGATAACTGTGGTGCTGCTTAATGATAGTTGTTCTAACCCTTTCCTGCAAGTGGTACTGTATTCAGTGACACTAGATGAGTATAAGTGAGTGGGTGGCCTCCTGTGTCCCCTACAGTCCTCCTCTGTAAAGGAGAAGGTGTCCCTTTGTAGCTGGAAGCCGAGCTCTGGCATGATGGACAGGTGAGGAAGACTCTAAACTGAACAACAAGTTAAAAATGGTCACAATACTCTCATGGAACTTATTTTAATTTAGAAAAGCTTTTTTAGAATTGCTGGAAATTTTGGGAACATTGATAATAAGACAGTCAACTAAGAAAAGTCATTTCCACATCTAATTTCCCATTTTTGGACAATTCTATACTTAATGCCATATGGGTGGGACCACACATGTGGGGTGTGAAGAGTCAGAAACTCTGGATATCAGTCTCTGATGGTCATCTGCTAGTAAAGAGACCTCTTCTCTCCTTCTCTCCCCCACCCACAACAGTGATTCTCCAGCTTCTCTATCTGCCTCAGGGTCTGTGAGATTCTTATGTAGTGATATATGTGAATATCATGCCATAAGTTATCATGTCCCAATTAGATATGCAAAAGAAAGGAAAAAATTGTATCTTGTGTACACAGAAATGTTACCACATTGTATTTCATTCTTACTACTTGGAACATTTAAAACATTTATTTCTGTTTAGTTTTCTCTCTTAATTTGCTAATATATTGCTGCTACTTTAGCAAGGAATTTAGGTTCTGGGTGTTACAAATATGACAGATCTTTACTTCACAGACCAAAAGTACAAAACCTCAGCAGACAGTCTATGAAGAATATCCATCACCCTGGGTGATTGGTCATTGCCTGTGAATTCTCCCAAAGATTATGATTAGAAGCAGATGGTTCTCTTTTTCAAGGAGGAGAAGGTGACATGACAAATTACTCCATCTTTAATCATCTGGTAATGGCTTATTTATCTGTTGAGATAAATCACTAGACTCTTCTTTGGCCAAGGGTTCAGTTTCAACACCGTTACTCTCTCTTAAAAGCCTGTAGTCTCATGTGCCCCCACAAGCTAAGGGAAATGCATTTCTAATGCTTCAGTTCTTAAACAAATAAACAATCCTCAAAAGAAACCTGCTACAAAGACCTTGTGAAAGAGTTAGCATATGTTAAGTCTGACTACATGGGCATAGGCTATATTGTTCTCTTTACCTTTTTGTGAGTTTAAAATGTTTCGTATTTATAGTTTTTAAATAAAAATTTAACACAGAAAAAGTCTCTGGAAACAAAATACCTAAGGAATTATTTAAAACTAGTTTGTTTGGTTGAAATTCTCAATAGGGCTTCTGTATTAGCATGCTCTAGAGAAACAGAGCCAATAGGATGTGTGTGTTTGTGTGTATAGAAGGAGAGAGAGAGGTAGGGTGTGGTAGCTCATACCTGTAATCCCAGCACTTTGGAAGATCAAGGGAGGGGATCACTTGAGACCAGAAGTTAAGCTAGCCTCGGCAGCATAGCGACACCCTGTGTCTACAAGATTAAAAAATGACAATAAAATTTTTAAACAAAAGAAAGAGGAGCAAATTCTAAAGAATTGGATCACATGTTTGTGGAGGCTGGTAAGTTCAAAATCTGCAGGGCAGGCCAGCAACCTGAAGACTTGGGAAAGAGGGGACGTTGTGATCTCAAGTTCAAAGATGGTCTGAAGGTAGAATGCCCTCTTCTTTGGGGAACCTTTGTCTTTTTTTCTTAAAGTCTTCAATTAATTGGATTTGGCCCACATTATAAAAGGTAACCTTCAACAAGAATTAGTTTCAGTTACTAAAGACAAAAATTTTGTTTTAGTCTACAATAAAATATTTGACTCCATTTTGTGGAAACACATTCAGATGTTTGCGATTTAAGATCAAATCAAATTTAAATTGTGTTATTTTCTATTTTTCTAAAAATACGTTGGACACGGAAATGGTAAACTGAGACCAGACATAAAATATAAATGAATAAAAACCAATATAAATATGAATGATTTGCTATCCAAACAGAATAATTTATTGATGTTCTGTTTGTTTGATTGGTTGTAATCATAATGATATGGAGGAGTGCGGCTTCTGGATTGCCAATATGAGAAGCTTGGCAGATTCTCCCCACCCCCTGCTCAGTATGAGGGAAATTTTACTCTGGATAGGTGCAGCCAAGAAGATGGGACTCTCTCTCTTCTCAGGTACTCGTATGGAGTTATGGTTTCACCTGGGAGGGGTAAGCTGCTGACATCTCTCATCACCTCCAACTTGTATTTCTGAAGTTCTGCTCTGGGAAAGTTTGGCTGGGAAAATTGGGCTCACTTTCCCTACCCAGCCCTCACTCATAGGGTAGAAACTCTATTCCAGCACAGCAGACTGAAAATACTGGGCCCAAATTTCTCCAACTCAGCTCACATGTAGAGGAGAGGATCCACACCAGAAGGGGCAAGCCAAGATGACCAGGGGACCAGTGTCCCCTGGGTCACTGTCCCTGCCCAGGACCCCACTCATAGAGCAGATGTAGAACTGTGAAAGAAGTGACCACTGTCCATGCTCCCCACTTCAGTGCAGTGACACTGGAGAGAGACTGGCCATAACAACATAGATTTCTGCAGCTCTCCCTAAGGGAACTGATTTTCTTTGGAACAGAACTTGAAGTTCATGCCTAAGAGTACTCTTGAAAACAATGAAACTTTGGTGCTTAGCAATTAATAGGGGCAAAAACAGTAGAAGAGCTAAACTTTAACAGAGAAAATCAGAGAAGGAAACACCTTAAAAGAGTCTTGTGGTCAGAAGAAATCTCAAAACTTTGCAAAACCCTGCCCTGGAAAGGGCGTGACTTTAATTGGATTATGCTTTGGAACAATAGAGCAATCAGGTAGCAATTAGTAGAGGTTACCAGCTGAGACAGGTCAGAGGCAAACTTAGTGGGAAAGAGACAAAAACAGCACAGGTAAACATCACTATTGGTCAGGCAGACTGCACAGTCTTTGTAAGGCTATGCCCTATAGAAGTGAGATCAGAGGCTGCACACTGCTGGCAGACAGCAGTAAACTTTACTGAATTAGCCTATCCAAGTTACTAAACAAGTAAACAAGCAAACAGCAAACCCATAGTGGGGGTAGTGATTAGTATCCAGAATTGCTACGATATACTACCTAAAAGGTATAGTTTTCGACAATAATGAAAACAAAATGAGATACACAAAGAAACAGGAAAGTATGACCCATATGCAGGAATAAAAGCAGGCAATAGAAATTGCCTTTGAGAGGCCCAGATGTTTGACATAGTATATAAAACTTCAAAGTGGTCGTTACTAATATTTTCAAAGAACTAATGAAAATTATATTTAAAGAATGAGGGGACAATAATAAATCTCTCATAAAATGGAATAAATCAATAAAGAGAGAAATTAGAAAAGGAGCCAAATGGAAATTCTGGAGTTGAGAATACACAAAAATGAAAAATTCACTAGAGGCTTCATAATAAATTTGAGATGGCAGGAAAAATAAAGAATTAATAAAAATTATGCAATCTTCAGAAAAGATGCACACACACACAAAATGGATAGAAATGAACAGAGCCTCAGGGAATATAGGACACCATTAAATGCACCAACATCCATGCAATTGGAGCACTAAAAGAAAAGAAGTGAGAAAAAGGAGAAGGAACACATGTTCGAGAAAAAATTGACTTAATATTTTACAAATTTGATGAAAAACACAACCTACACACTCAAGAAGCTGGGTAAACTCCAGGGAGGAGAAATGCAGAGATTGATGCACAGATACATCATAGTCAAAATGTTGAAGCACAAAGACAAAGAGGAAATCTTGAAAACAGCAAAAGACAGACTGGACATGGTGGTTCATGGCTATAATCCCAGCACTTTGAGATGTCAAGGTGGGAGGATTGCTTGAGCCCAGAAGTTCAAGACAAGCCTGGGCATCACAGTGAGACCTCAACTCTACAAAAAAAAAAAATCAAACAATTAGCCAAGCGTGATTGTGTGTACCTGCAGTCCCTGCTACAAGGAGGCTAAGAAGGGATGATTGCTTGAGTTCAGAAGTTCAAGGCTATGGTGAACCCTGATCATGCCACTGTACTCCAGTCTGGGTAACAGAGTAAGACCCTGATTCAGGAAAAAAAGAAAGAAGAAAGAGGATGAGAGAGAGAGAGAGAGAGAGAGAGAGAAGGGGAGAATAGCAAGAGAAAATCAATTTATCATGTACAATGGAACCTCTATAACATTAACAGCTGACTTTTCCTCAGAAACAATGGAAAGCAGAAGACAATGCAATGGCATATTTAAAGTGCTGAAAGAAAACATAACAAACCTGTCAACCAAGGATTTTATATCAAGCAAAACCATATTTCAAAATGAAGGTGAAATACACTCCCAATAAACAAAAACTCAAAGAATTTGATTCTGGCAAACCTATCCCATGAGAAATATTAAAGATAGATAGAAAACAAATGATTCCTGAAAGTAGTTCAATCCACATGAAAACAAAAAGCACTGATAAAGGTAATTATAGATAAGTGTAAAAACCAAATTGATTGTGTATTTATTTGCATATCTCCTCTGAACTAATTTTAAAAGCAGTTACATGAAAGAACTTGTATATGAATTGTTTTGCCTCTATCATACAGAAAATTTAATTTGGCTGACAATAAAAATACAAGTTAAGTTGACAGCAAATATAGAGTAAGGAAATAATACCAAATACTAACTCAAATATATAAGAAGAAATGAAGAAAATCAGGAATTTTAAAAAGTTGCCAGGCTCGGTGGCTCAACCTGTAATCCTGCACTTTGGGAGGCTGAGGTGAGTGGATTGCCTGAGCCCACGGGTTCGAGACCCACCTGGGCAACTTGGCAAGACCTCATCTCTACAATAAATCAAGAAATCAGCCAGGCATGGTGGTGCATGCCTGTAATTTCAGCTACTTGGAAGGCTGAGGTGGAAGGATTGCCGGAGCCCAGTGGGTCAAGGCTGCAGTGACCGGGAGTGGCCACTGCACTCCAGTCTGGGTGACAGGGTGAGACTCCAACTCAAAAAAAAAAGTTAACAACACTCTGTAATTGTATACTTGCTCTCCTTTCTTCTCTCAGCCAATATTCAAAGACTAAAATTATATAAAGTAATAAAACAGCATTATATTTTGGGTTTGTAACATATGTAGCTGTATTATGTATTACAATAACAGCAAAAATAGAACAAGCAAAAAGAGATATATAGGAGAAAAGTTTCCATATCTCACTAGAATTGTTAGTATAAATATTAAAAAAATTCTGATAAGCTATTATGTATATTGTGAGCCATAGGGCAATCATTAAAACAAACAAAAATATAGTTAAAATCATTTACAATATTTGAATGTTATACTAGAAACTATTCACAGGAAAAGAGGAATGTAGAACAAAAAAAGCACAAGAAATAAAAAACCAAATTGCAAATGCAAATTCAACAATATCAATAAAACATTAAATGTGAATGACTAAATAACCAAATCAGAAGTCAGAGTGTCAGACTGTACTTTTTAAAGGATTAAATTACATGCTTTCTACAGGAGATAAACTTTAGATTAAAGATGTAAATAGAAAATATAAAAATGGGAAAGATATGCTATATGAACAACAACCTTAAGAGAGCTGGAGTGACTATACTAATACCAGGCAAAATAGACTTTAAAACAAAAAAAGTTACTGGAGATAGATATTTTATAATAATAAAAGAGATACTCTACCACAAAGATATAACAATCATCAATAAATATGCACCTAACAGCAGAGCTCCAAAATACATGAAGTAAAACTGGCAGAACTGAGGGATAAATAGGCAATTCAACAATAATGGTTAGAGAATCTAATACTCCATTTGCAATAATGGACACTGACTAGGTAGAAAGCCAACAAGGATATTAAAGACTTCAGACACACTATAAACCAGATAGATATAATAAACATTTATACACCACTCCACTCAACAAAAGCATAACACACATTCTGCTTAAATAAACATGGAACATTTTTCAGTATAGACCATATGCCAGGCCTTTAAATCTCAATAAATGTAAAAGGATTTAAATCATACAAAATATGTTATCCAACCACAATGGAATTAAATTAGAAGTCAGTGTAAGAAGAAAAAATGAAAAATTCTAACCATTTAGAAAGTAAAAAGTGCTTTCCTAAACAACCAATGAGTCAAAGAAAAAAAATCACCAAAACTTATGAAATGCTGCCAAAGCAGTGTTTTGAGGAAAATGTATAGCTAGAAAATCTTACATTAAAAAAGAAGATGTCAAATCAATACCCTCTCTTTCCACCTTCATTAACTGAGCAAAGAAGAGCAAACCAAACCCAAAGCAAGGAAAAAATAAAAGGTAGAATAGAAATAAATGAAATAGAGAATATAAAAGCAATAGAAAAAAATCTAAAAGTTGCTTATTTGAAAAGATTGACAAAATCAGCAAACCTTTAGCTAGACTAGTCGAGGGGGAAAAAAAGAGAGCAAATGCTATACAAAAATTAGCAATGAAAGAGTAGACATAACAACTGACCTTACAAAAATTATAAGAAAATGCAGGTAACAAATATATGCCAACAAATTAGATAACTTAGATGAAACCAGCAAGTTCTTAACAAGTCACAAACTGCCAAATCTGATACACACAAAAATAGAAAATCTGAATAGACCTATAGCATGAACAGAGATTGAATTAGTAATCTGAAGACATTCTACAAATAAAGCTCAGGCCCAGGTGGCTTCACTGGCGAATTCTACTAAACCTTTGAAGAAACATTAACACCAATATTTTACCAACTCTTTCAAGAGTATGAAGAAGAGGGCACACTTTTTAACTCAATTTGTGAGCACAGTATTACCCTGATACTGAAACCAATGCCATCACAAGAAAGCTACAGAGCAATATCTTTTATAAGAAATAGATGAAAAAATCCTCAGGAAAATACCAGCAAGCCAGATTCTAACAACATATTAAAAAGATAATGCACCATGAAGTGTGATTAATCTGAGGAGCACAAAGTTGATTGAACAACTGAAAATCTATTGTAATACATCATGTTAATAGAGTATAGGACAAAAATCACACAATCCTCTCAATAAATACAGAAAGAACATTAGCAAAATTCAACTTATTTATGATAACAATACCCATTAAAATAAGAATAAAGGGGAACATCCTCAACCTGATTTAGGGCAGGATAAAAAAGTTTAAAAAGTCAAAGTAAACATCCTACTTAAAGGTAGAAACCTCAATTCTTTTCCCTAATACTATGGGAAAAAAACCGAGTATGCTTGCTCTTACCATTTCTATTCAACCTAGGTAGTACTGGAGGTTTTAGAGGAATTAGGCAAGAAAAATGAAATAAAGTGCTTCCACATTGGCAAGGAAGAAGTAAAGTTATCTTTATTTGTGGATGACATCATTGTGTACATAGAAAATACTAGGGAATCTATCATAAAACTATTAAAACTAAGAATTTAGCAAGGTTGCAGGATACAAGATCAATAAACAAGACCAACTGCATTTTTAATGCACTACCAATGAACAACTTGAAAATGAAATTAATAAAACAATTGCATTATAATAGAATTAAAATAATAAAATGTGCCTGGAGGCTGCAGATCCCATTGTCGGCAGCCTGCTCTTCACACGGAGCCCGGCCATAGACCTCGCTGAGGCATCACTGTGGTCCAGGCAGCTACTGCGGCTGCCGCTACTGCTTCTGCCACCACTGCCACCATGGCTGGCAGCCATTCCACATCGCACCACCAGTGCCTGAGGCAAGCTGCCGCAGCCATCACCAACTCCAAGGCAGCCATTACACATCGCTCCACCTGTGCCTGAGACCAGCCACCGCCGCTGCTGCTGCTGCCACCACTGAAACAGCCATTCCACATCGGACCATCAGTGCCTGAGGTGAGCCATAGCCGCCACCACCAAGGCAGCCATTACACATGGCACAGCCCATGCCTGAGGTGATCCACGACTTCAGACCTTGAAGCCCCTGCGAGCAAGATCTGCTGAGGTCTACTACCACTGGACGTCCTGCCAGGCCGTGGGTCTCCTCCTGTGGCCTCCAGGCAACATATCTCTCCCCTTAGGGGCAGGTGAGCAACTGTGATTAAGACCACCTGGAGTGAGGGATAACACCACCTACTGGCGATTCAGGGTAACAACACTGAAAAGGGGAAAAATGGAAGCCTGACAGACACAGGTCAGATCTGAGTAGTGAACAGGGCAGTGGTGAACTGAGTGATGATCTGAACTGTCCTTCACAGCAGGCCAGGGGCAACTGATCCTAACCTTGAACAAACTTACTAGCTTGAAAAGACAGCTAGAAATCAGAGCTGAAAGGATATTTGACTTAAACAAAAAGTCTCAGAATGTGCTTGATTGGTTCTGTTAGTCTACTGACTTGATTCTATTCCTTCTGTTTTTTTTCCCCCCATTTTTCCTCCTTCTTTACCCTTCTTTTATTTTCTTCTCTCTGTAAATCATATCTTTGTATAGAGGAATAGCACACCAATAAGGAGGTTGGTAAGCTTGTATGTTAGCAAAATTTTATGTTTTAGTTTTTTTGTGTGTAGGAGTTGGTTAGTTTGTAGCTATGGTCTATTGTTTTTATATGTTTCAATTTTTGTCTCTCTCTCCATTTGTTGGTACACTTGGCTGTTTTCACCCTTACTCCTCTCTCTCTCCACCCCCCTCTTCCCCCCCCACTGCCTGCTCCATTCTCTTCCCTCTGTTAACCGCATTTTATTTCAGGGAGCAAACCTACAACCCCACTGCATGGACAGATTCGAAGGCAATGGGAAGTGGGTTTAAGATTATTCATACAACTGTCGGTGGATACCAGGATCTGCAGATAGATTCTGAATCACAGCTCCCCCCTTCAGTAAATCTCAAAACTGCAAAAAGGACCACCCACAACCTACAGTGCAACTCCAGAATTGAACAAAGTAAGAGGACATACATAAAGAAGAATAGGAGATTGAACAAACAGAAGTAAAAACAACCCCTCCACACCTGAATAACAGAATTAAAGAAGATGGTGACGTGGAGGGAAGGAAAAAGTAATGAGGGGGGAAAAACTGCACAAAGGAAGAAAAACCAAAAGAATATAGGTCTCACACAGACCCCTGGGAGATCAGACACTGGGAAAACAGATTCCGGAGCACAAACAATGAAGAGCCCCCAGAATGACTGGTCACATGCAACAAACCCAGACATCAAGACATTAATAGAGAGAATTTTAAAAATTGAGGAGAGACAAGAGGAAAACAGGAAGGAACTGATGTCAGAAATAACAGCAGTAAAGAATACTGTGATGGAAGTAAATAACAAACTAATAAACATGGAAAGGAGAATTAGCCAAGCAGAAGAAAGAATCTCAGAACTCGAAGACCAAAACACAGAACTAACCCAAACTGTCAAAAGCATAGAAAAAAAGCTCAAAAAGACAGAACAAAACCTTCAAGAGATGAATGACCACGTGAAGAGACTGAACCTAAGAGTAATTGGCCTTCCTGAGGCAGAGAGAGAAACAGAGGCCACACTGGAACAAACATTTCATGAAATCATTCAAGAAAACTTCCCTCATCTCATCAAGGAGGAAAAAATTCAAACACAAGAGATTCAGAGAACCCCGCAAGACAACAAATGAGAAGACCAACTCCCAAACATATAATCATTTGCCTAAACAAAGTAGGTATAAAAGAAAAAATCCTAAAGGCTGCAAGAGAAAAAGGTCAGACTACATACCAAGGAAGATCAATTAGAATAGCAGCAGATTTATCTACAGACACCCTCCAGGCTAGGAGAGCTTGGAGCCCTATCTTCAAAGTTTTAAAAGATAAACAA
Source organism: Carlito syrichta (assembly GCF_000164805.1). Taxonomy (NCBI): domain Eukaryota; kingdom Metazoa; phylum Chordata; class Mammalia; order Primates; family Tarsiidae; genus Carlito; species Carlito syrichta. The sequence goes on from NW_007259211.1 coordinate 506,464, forward strand.
TTTCAACTGAGAATAACCTACCCAGCCAAGTTAAGCTTCATCAGTGAGGGAGAATTGAAATCTTTCCCAGATATCCAATCCCTAAGAACCTATGCTACCACCAGACCACCACTGCAAGAAACACTTAAGACAGTATTGAACACAGAAGAAAAGGAAAAAACAACAATGTTCTTCACAAGAGTACAGGCAAAAGATTAAAAACACACATGATCCAACTCTAAAACCAACAGAAAGACAACACACAAACAGGAAGAACAACAACTCTGTAAGAACGTTATGATAGGGATCAACTCTCACATCTCAACAATTAGTTTGAATGTGAATGGACTAAATGCACCACTGAAAAGACATAGAATGGCAAAATTGATAAAACACCACCAGGCAACAATCTATTGCCTTCAAGCGACTCACCTCACTAGAAGGGACACTCACAGACTCAAAGTAAGAGGATGGGAAACAAATTTTCAGGCAAATGGAACACAAAAGAAAGGAGGAGTCGCAATCTTAATCTCAGACAAAATACCCTTTAAACTATCAAAAATTTAAAAAGATACAGAAGGCCACTACATAATGATAAAAGTTTCAATCCATCAACAAGAAATATCCATCCTAAACATATATGCACCGAACATAGGAGTACTAACTTTCATAAAGCAGCTCCTAGGTAAACTAAAAAAAAAGGTATCGACTCCAATACCATCATACCTGGGGACTTTAATACCCCACTCACAACCCTAGATAGATCATCAGGCCAAAAAAATCAGCAATGAAATCTGAAACCTCAATGTGACTCTTGATCAAATGGACTTAATTGATACCTACAGAACCCTCCATTCAAAGACCACAGAATACACATTCCACTCATCACCACATGGAACGTACTCTAAGAT
>NW_007259212.1:0-7978 GCF_000164805.1 Carlito syrichta
CTAGTTTAGTCTGCAAGTTGATCAGCTGGCTAGACAGCTGCATAGCATGATAGCTAGCTAGTAAAGTCAGCTGGCTAGCCAGCTATCTAGCTAGTTAAATTACCTAGTTAAGTCAGCTTACTTCGCAGCAGGTTAGCTAGGTAGTTAGGTAGTTAAGTCAACTGACAATCCAGCGGGCTATGTATGTAGGTAGCTAGTTAAGTCAGCTGGCTAGCCATCAGGAGTCTAGTTATGTCAGCTAGATAAGTCAGCTAACTATTCACCTGTCTGGCTAGGTAGCTAGCTAGTTAAATCTGCTGACTAGCCAGCTGGATACTTCGTTTAGTCAGCTAGTTAAGTCAGCTGGCTAGCCTGTTGGCTACGTAGGAAGCTAGGCACTTAAGTCAGCTAGATAGCCAGCTGACTAGATAGTAAATTCAGCTAGTTAACTAAGCTGGCATGCCAGCATGCTAGCTAGGTAGCTAGCTAATTATGTCAGCTGTCTAGCCTGCTGGCTAGATAGTTATATGACCAAATTAAGTCAGCTGACTAGCCAGCTGGCTAGCTAGGTAGCTGGCTAGTTAAGCCAGCTCACTTGACAGGTTGCTATCAAGATACATCACCTAGTTAATTCAGCTGGATAGCCAGCTGGCTAGCTATGTAGAAAGCTAGTTAATTCAACTGTCTAGAAAGCAGGCCAGCTAGTTAAAACAGCTAGTTAAGTCAGCTGGCTAGCCAGCTGGCTAGCTACGTAGTGACATTTAAGTCAGTTGGCTAGCCAGCTCACTAGCTAATTAAGTCAGTTAGTTAAGAAAGCTGGCTATCCGGATGGATAGAGAGCTAGAGAGCTAGTTAAGGCAGCTGGATAGCCAGCTGGATAACTATATAAGGTAGCTAGTTTAGTCACCTGGCTGGCCAGCTGCCTAACACATTAATCAACTAATTGATTATAAGCTGGCTAACCAGCTGGCCAGCTAGTTAATTTACCTCTTTAAGTCAGTTGGCTAGCCAGCTCGTTAGCTGGTTAAAAAACTAGTTAATTCAGATGGCTAGACAGCTGTCTGGCTAGTAATTAAAGTCAACTGACTAGCTAGGTAGCCAGCTAGTTAAGTCCACTAGTTATGTCAGCTACCTAGCTAGTTAAGTCAGTTACTTAAGTTGGCTAGCTAGCTACATAGCTAGCTAGTATGCTAGCTAGTCATTTTAGCTAGTAAAGTCAGCTGGTTTGCTAGGTAGCTAAAGAGTTAAGTCAGCTAGTTATGTCAGCTGGCTGGTTAGTTAAGTTAGTTAGTTAAGTCAGCTGGCTAGACACCTGCCTAGCTGGGTAGCTAGCTAGTTAAGTTAGCTGGCTAGCTAGCTAGTTAAACCACCTTGCAATGTCAGCTCGCTAGCAAGCTGGTTAGCTAGAAAACTAGGTAGTTAAGTCAGCTGGCAAGCCAGAGGGATATGTGGGTAGCTAACTATTTAGTCATCTGGCTATCCAGTTGGCTAACTAGGTAGCTATACAGTTATGTAAGCCTGCTAGCCTGCTGACTAGTTAGTTAAGTTACCTAGTTATGTCAGCTGTCTTGACAGTTGGCTAGCTGTGTAACTAGCTAGTTATGTCAGCTGTCCAGTCAGCTGGCTAGCTAGTTAGGTAACCTTGTTAAGTCAGATGGTTATACAACTGGCTAGCTAGGTATCTAGCTAGTTATGTCATTTGTCCAGCCAGATGGCTGTCTAGTTAGTCACATAGTTAGTCAGCTGGCTAGCCAGCTGTCTAGCTAGGTAGCTTGCTACTTAAGTCAGCTGGCTAGACAGCTGGCTATCTAGTTAAGTCACCTAATTAAGTCAGCTGTCTAACCAGCTGGCTACCTATATAGCAAGCTAATTATTTCAGCTTACTAGCAAGCAGGCCAACTATTTGTCAGCTAGTTAAGATGGCTGGCTTGCCAGTTGGCTAGCTATGTAGCGAACTAGTTAAATCAGTTGACTAGCCAGCAGGCTAGCTATTTAAGTCAGCTAGTTACTTCTTCTCACTTCCCAGCTGGCTGGCTAGGTACCTAGCTAGTTAAGTCACCTAACTAGCCACCAGGCTAACTAGTGTTGTCAGCTAGTTATGTCAGCTCGCTAACCAGCTGGCCAAATTGTTATGTCAGCTAGTTGAGTCAGTTGACTAACCAGCTGGCTAGCTGGTTAAGCCAGCTAATTAATTCAAGTGGCTTGCCTACTGGCCAGCTAGGTAGCTCGCTACTTTAGTCAGCTTACTAGCCATTTGGCAACCTGGTTAAGTCAGCTAGTTAAGTCAGCTGACTAGTCATCTGGCTAGTTAGGTAGCTAGCTAATTAAGTCAGCTGGCTAGCTGGCTGACTACCTAGTTAGTCAGCGAGTTATGTCAGCTGACTAGAGAACTGGCTAGCTAGGTGGCTAGCTATTTAAACCAGTTTGCTAGCCAGATGGCTATCTAGTTAAGTCTGCTAGTTATGTCAGCTAGTTAGTCGGCTGGTTAGCTAGGTGAATGGCAAGTTAAGTCAACTGGTTAGCAGGCTTGTCAGGTGGGTGACCAGCTAGTTAAACTGGCTGGCTAGCTGGCTGACCAGCAGGGTGTCTTGCTAGTTAACCCGACTGGCTATCTTACTGTCCAGCCAGCAGGCTGCCTAATTAAGCCGACTGGATAGCCAGCTGGCCAGCCCGATATCTGGCGAACTGGCTCCCTTGCAAGCTAACCAGCCACGTAGCTAGCTACTTAAGCCAGATGGCTAGAAGTGTAGCCAAACATTTGGCTAGCTAGTTAAGTCAGCTTGCTAGTCAGCTATCCATCCAACTTGCTAGCCATCTACTTAAGTCAGCTAGATATCAAGCTAGCTAGTTAAGTCAGCTACCAAGTCAGGTAATTATTCGATTAGCTAGTTAATTCAGCTAGCTATACAGCTTGCTAGTCAGCTAGCTAGCTCGTCAACTAGATAGTTAAGTCAGCTATCCAGCTAACTAACCAGCTAGCTAGCAAAGTCAGCTAGCAATCATTAAGTCAGCTAGCTCACTAGTTAGCTAACTATTTAAGTCAACTGCTTAAGTCTGTTACATAACTAGTTAGCCAATTAGTTAAGTCAGCTAGTTATTTAGCTAGGTAAATAGTTAGCTAACTATTTAATTCAGGTATTTAAGTCAACTTGCTAACTAGTTAAGTTAGCCAGTTTAATCAGCTACCTAAGTAGTTAAGTCACCTACCTAATTCAGTTAAGTCAGCTTTCTAATTAACTCAGCTGGTTAAGACAGCTAGCTAGCTAGTTAGTTAAAAGGTTATGTCAACAGGTTGAGTCAGGTAATTAGCTAGTTAACTATGTGGTTAAGTCAGCTGGTTAAGTCATCTAGCTTGCTAGTTAGCAAATGTGTTGAGTCAGCTGGTTGAGTAGGCTAGCTAGCTAGTTAGTTAACGAATTAAGTCAGCTGGATGAGTCAGCTTGCTATCTAGTTAGCTAATGAGTTATGTCAGCTGCTTGAGTCACCTAGGAAGCTCGTTAGCTAAAGAGTTAAGTCAGAAGATTAAGTCAGCAAGCTAGCACGTTAGATACCGGGTAAGCTAACTAGTTAGCTAGCTGGTTAAGTCAGCTTGCTATCTACGTAGCTAACTATTTAAGTCAGTTTGTTAGATAGGTAGCTAGATAACTAATTGTTTAAATCAGCTGGTAGCTAGGTAGCTAGCTAGTTAGACAACTATTTAAGTCGGCTGTCTTGCTAGGCAGCTAACTAGTTGATTCAGCTAATTAAATCAGCTGCCTTGCCAACTGTCTAGCTAGGTAGCGAGGTAGTGAAGTTAGTTGGCTAGCCAGCTGGCAAAGTAGTTAATTCAGATAATTAAATCAGCTGTCTGGCCAACTGGCAAGGTAGGTACCTAGATAGTTAAGTCAGCTAGATAGCTGCATGGCTAGATAGTTATGTCTTCTAGTTAAGTAAGCTGGCTAGTCAACTAGCTCGCTGGTTAAGTCAGCTAGTTTAGTCAGCTATCTAGACAGCTGGCTAGGTAGGTAGCTAGCTAGATAAGTCAGCTTGCTAGCCGGCTGGCTAGCTGTTCAAGTCAGCTAGTTCAGTCAGCTCGCTAGCCTGCTGGCAAGGTAGGTAGCTCTCTAGTTAAGTGAGTTGGCTAGCCACTTTGCTAACTTAAGTCAGCTTGGTAAGTCAGTTGGCTAGTCAGCTTGATAGATAGATAGCCAGGTAGTTAATTCAGCTGGCTAGCCAGCAGACGAGCTGGTTAAATCAGTTAGTTAGTCAGCTGCATACCAGCTGGCTAGCTAGTTAAGTCAGCTCGTTAAGTCAGTTGTCTATTCAGCTGGTTATTTAGTTAAAAAGCTAGTAAAATCAAATGGTTATCCATCAAGCTAGCCAGTTATTTCAGCTACTTAAGTCAGCTGGCTAGCTTGGAAGCTAGCTATATAAGTCAGCTAGTTATGTCAGCCAGATAGCTAGTTAAGTCAGCTAGTTAAGTCAGCGGACTATCTAGATAGCTAACTAGGCAGCTAGCTAGTTAAGTCAGCTAGTGAAGACAGCTGGCTAGCTAGGTAGCTAGCTGTTTAAGTAAGCCCGTTTAGTCAGCTTTCTAGCGTGTAATGTCAGCGAGAAAAATCAGCAGGCTAGACGGCTGCCTAGCTGGGTAGATATTTATTTAATCATCTGGCTAACCTGTTAGCTATCTAGTTAAGTAACCTAGTTAAGTCAGTTCACTAGCAAGCTGATTAGGTACGTAGCTAGGTAGTTAAGTCAGCTGGCAAGCTAACGGGCTACATAGTTAGCTAGCTAGATAACTCAGCTGGTTATCCATCTGTCTAACTAGGTAGCTAGGCAGTTAGGTCAGCATGCTAGCCAGTTGGATAGCTACATGAGCGACCTATGTAAGTCAACTTGCTAGACAACTGGATAGCTAGGTTGCTAGATAGTTGTCAGCTCTCTAGCCTGTTTCTAGCTAGTTAAGCGACCTAGTTAAGGCAACCAGATATACAGCTGGCTAGCTAGGTGATTTGCAACTTAAGTCAGCTGTCTAGTAAGCTGGCTAGCTAGTTAAGTCACGTATTAAAGTCAGCTAGGTAGCCAGCTGGCTACCTATATAGCAAACTAGTTAATTCAGCTGTCTAGCAAGCAGTCCAGCTATTTAATTCAACTAGTTAAGTCAACTGGCTAGCTAGGTAGTGAGCTTCTTAAGTCAGCTGGCTTGCCAGCTGGCTAGCTAATTAAGTGAGCTAGTTAAGTATGTTGACTGGCAAGGTAGCTAGCTAGGTAGAGAGCCAGTTAAGTCAGCTGGTAGCCAGCTGGTTAACTATTTATGTCAGGTAGTTGTGCCAGCTTGCTAGCTGTTTAAGTCATCTAGTTAAGTTAGTTGGATAGCCAGCTGAATAGCTAGATACCAAGCTTGTTAAGTCAACTACTTAACTAGCTAGCTGACAACTAGGTAGCTGTCTAGCCAGTCAGCTGGGAAGCCAATTGAATTATCTTGCTGACTTAACTAGCTAGCCAGCTGTCTAGCCATCTGACTTAATTAGCGTACTAGTTAGCCAGACAGCTGAATAGCCATCTGACTTAAATAGTTTACTTAATCAGGTAACCAGCTGTCTAGCAGGCTGAGTTAAATGCCTAGCTACTTAGCTAGTCAGTTGGATAGACAGCTGAATTAACTAGCTAGGTACCTACGTAGCCTGGTGTCTTGCCAGCTGACTAAACTACCTAGCTACCTATATATCCAGCTTGCTAGTGAGCAGACTTAACAAGGTTACTTAACTATCTAGATAACTGGTTAGCCAGCTGACTTAATTATCCAGCTACACAGCTAGGGAGCTGGCTAGACAGCTGAGTTAAATTGCTTACATAACTAGCTAGCAAGCTGACATAACTAGCTGAATTAACCAGCAAGCTACCTAGCTAACCAGCTGGCTTAACTATCTGGCTCAACTAGCTAGCTCCCTAGCTAGATATCTAGCTAGCCAGCAGGCTTACCTAGCTGACTTAACTAGTTATCTAGCTGACATCACTAGCTGACTTATATAGCTAACTTCCTAGCTAGCCAGCTGATTTAACTAGCTGAAATAACTAGCTAGCCAGAGGGATAGCCATCTGACTTAACTAGCATTTTAACTAGCTAAACAGCTGGATAGTCAACTGAATTAATGAGCTGTCTTACCTAGCTATCCAGCTGAGGCCAGCTGACTTAACTAGCTGACTTAAACAGCTAGTCAGCTGCCTAGCCAGCTGACTTAATTAACTGGCTCTCTATCTAGCCTGCTTGCTAGCCAGCTGACTTACCTAGCTGACTTAAGCTAGCAAGCTGGGTAGCCAGCTCATTTAACTAGCATGCTACCTACCTCACCAGCAGGCTAACCAGTTGACTTAACTAGCTGACTTGAACTGCTAGCCTGCTGGCTAGCATGCTGACTTATATAGCTAGCTATCTATCTAGGCAGCTGGCTAGACAGCTGACTAAACTAGCTGACAACCAGCTAGACAGTTGGCTAGCCAGTTGACTTAATTCACTAACATCACTAGCTAGCCAGGAAGCTATCTAGCTGATTAACTAGCTAGCTACCTCCCTTGTCAGTTGGCTTGCCAGTTCTCTAAACTAGCTGAATTAACCAGCTAGTTAGCTGGTAAACCAACTGACTTAACTAGATCGCTATCTAGCTAGACAGCTGGCTATCTAGCTGACTTAACTAGCTGACTTAACTAGCTAGCTACCTAGCTAGCCAGCTGACTTAAATAGTTAGCTAACAAGCTAGTTACCTAGCTGGCCAACTGACTTAAATAGTTAGCTGCATAGCTAGCTAGCTGACTTAACCAGCTAGCTAATTAGTTAGCTTACTCATTATATAACGTGCTAGATAGGTGACTTAATTATCTTACTTAATTCATTAGCTAATGAGCTAGCTAGCTGACATAACAAGCTGGCTTAAATCGTTAGCTAGCTAGGTAGCTAGCTGACTCATCCAGCTGACTTAACTCGTTAGCTAACTAGCTAACTAGCCTACTCAACCAGCTGACTCAACCCGTTTCTTAACTTGCTAGCTAGCTGACTCAAACAGCTGACTTAATACGTTAATTAACTAGCTAACTGCCTGACTCAACCTGCTAACTTATTCCGTTAGTTAACTAGCTAGTTAGCTGTCTTAACCAGTTGACAATATTAGGAAAGTGACTTAGCTAGCTGTCTTAACTGGCAAACTTAACTAGTTAGCTAGCAAACATAATTATGTGAATTAAATATTTAGCTAACTATTTAACTAGCTGTATGACTAGTTGACTTAACTAGCTAACTATTCAGGAAGTAGACTTAAGTAGCTGACTGAAATAGTTAGCTCACATGTGAGCTGACTTAGCTAACTGACTTAACTAATTGGCTAATGAGATACCTTGCCCACTTAACAAGTTGGTTAAGGAGTTAACTGTTTTAAGTAGTTGGTAAATGAGATAACTAGCTGAATTAACTATTTTGTCATCAAGTTAGCTAGGTGACAACTTGTTGACTGACGAGTCAGCCGACTGATTAGCTGATTTAATACATTGGCTGACTACTCGGCCGACTTGTTTGCTGGCATAAAATGTTGACCAAATAGTCGGCCGACTATTTAACTGGGTTAACTAGTTGACTGACGGGCGGTGCCACTAGTTAGCACCTAACTAGTGGCCGACTAATTAGCTGACCTAAATTGTTGACCGACATTTTGCCTACCAATCAGCCAATAGTTAGCTAACCTAAATAGTTCGACGACTAGTAGGCCGACCGGTTAGCTGACTTAACTAGTCTACTGGTGAGTGAGCCGACTGGTCAGCTGAATTAACTGGTTCACCGATGAGTGAGCCGATTGTCAGCTGACTTAACTAGTTGGCCAGTAGGCGAATTGAATGATCAACTGACTTAACTAGTCGGCCAGAGTGGGAGATGACTGGTCAGCTGAATTTAGTCGGCTGATGAGTGAGCCGATTGGTCAGACATAAGTAGTTGGCTGGTGAGTGAGCCGACCAATGAGCCAACTTAACTAGT
>NW_007259213.1:0-458 GCF_000164805.1 Carlito syrichta
TGGAGTGCAGTGGAAAGCTCATGGCCACCCCAATGCTATTACCTCAGCCTATCAAGTAACCAGAAATATTGGTGGGCGTTACACTCCCAGATAATTTTTGATGTAGTGTAGAGATGGGGTCTTGCCAGGTTGTCCAGGCTATTCTTGAACCCATGGGCTCTGGCAGTCCTCTCAACTCAGCCTCCTAAAGTACTGGCATTACACAGCTGAGCCAGCATGCCTGGCCTTAAATTTGTGAGTTCTTAGTTCAGTACTAGTGAGTCAATAACTTATGACAGCAATTAGAATGACTTGTGAACAATAATATCTATGCCACTAAATTTCTGAACTTATCAGTAATATAGCTAGAAGGACACTGGTCAATTTAAAATAGAGAAGGCTTCAAGTCAAAATGAAACATCATTATTTTTTTATTTTCTATATTAACATATTACCAACTTTTCAATGATAGGAGGAAT
>NW_007259213.1:830-1810 GCF_000164805.1 Carlito syrichta
AAAAAAAAATCCACCCTCCATATCATCCCAAGTATTTGGGAGAGATTGGTATCAGATGTCGAAGCACACAGGAGGAACACAACATCCATGCTGAGATCTTATAGCCAAAAGTTATAGTAATTTATTGCTACTTTTTGAGTGGGAGTCTCACTCTTCTTGCCCAGGTTGGAGTGCAGTGTATGCTCATGGCCACTTCAGCCTCAATCTGCTGGACTTAGGCAATCCTTCTGCCTCAGCCTTCCAAGTACCTAGAACTACACAAACGTGCAATCATACCTGGCTAATTTTTGCAATTTACTGAAGAGAACAGAAGAGGCTATGTAGGGAGCAGTGTCCGGCAGACCCATTGAATAGCACAGGAAGAACAAAAAGACTTGAAACAAACTCAGTAGGCAGGACCATCACAAGGAGAGCAGCATGGTTTGCAAGACTTACACGCATGACATTCCTTCTGTGCTGGGACACATTTATTTACCTGAGAAGCAGCCATTTTTTCTATTTCCTCCTACTTCGCTGGGATTTCTTCTCAGGTGAGATTAATCAAGTTACACCTACATTTTCAAAATATGCCTTTACTTACTTCAAAATTAAATGGAATGTATTGATTTTTTGTCAGTCTTACCACCCTCTTGGGAGACCCTTGCTTGCTCTCCTGTTTGCCTGAGGTTCTCTTTGATTTGATTCTTCCACCATCTCCCTGAGGTGGGTCTACTTTGTCATTTAGGACAGTTTTCCTTCTTTACAAATGCAAGATAATCCAGAGGACAGACATCAAATCTACCTTTGGCCCTGAAGAGCAGTGATCTACAAGTGCACAGAAACCAGTCGCCACACTAAAATAAATTTTTTAAGTTACTAACTTAATAATATAAAGCTTAGACCTAATCGATCCAAAATGGGACAGTCAACTCTCAAAAGTTCGACATAACTCCATTTTAGACTGGGGTGAGTGTTGGGGATCTCTGGCCTCTTTGTGTGTT
>NW_007259213.1:1830-15561 GCF_000164805.1 Carlito syrichta
AAGCACACAGGAGGAACACAACATCCATGCTGAGATCTTATAGCCAAAAGTTATAGTAATTTATTGCTACTTTTTGAGTGGGAGTCTCACTCTTCTTGCCCAGGTTGGAGTGCAGTGTATGCTCATGGCCACTTCAGCCTCAATCTGCTGGACTTAGGAGAGAACAGAAGAGGCTATGTAGGGAGCAGTGTCCGGCAGACCCATTGAATAGCACAAGAACAAAAAGACTTGAAACAAACTCAGTAGGCAGGACCATCACAAGGAGAGCAGCATGGTTTGCAAGTCTTACATGTATGACATTCCTTCTGTGCTGGGATACATTTATTTACCTGAGAAGCAGCCATTTTTTCTATTTCCTCCTACTTCTCTGGGATTTCTTCTCAGGTGAGATTAATCAAGTTACACCTACATTTTCAAAATATGCCTTTACTTACTTCAAAATTAAATGGAATGTATTGATTTTTTGTCAGTCTTACCACCCTCTTGGGAGACCCTTGCTTGCTCTCCTGTTTGCCTGAGGTTCTCTTTGATTTGATTCTTCCACCATCTCCCTGAGGTGGGTCTACTTTGTCATTTAGGACAGTTTTCCTTCTTTACAAATGCAAGATAATCCAGAGGACAGACATCAAATCTACCTTTGGCCCTGAAGAGCAGTGATCTACAAGTGCACAGAAACCAGTCGCCACACTAAAATAAATTTTTTAAGTTACTAACTTAATATAAAGCTTAGACCTAATCAATGCAAAATGGGATAGTCAACTCTCAAAAGTTTAACTTAACTCCATTTTAGACAGGGATGGGGAAGGGGAATCTCTGGCCTCTTTGTGTGTTTGCATGTAGCTAAAATAATTTTGAAATGCTGACAAGGTTGGCACCAGTATGCAGCTGTCCAGATCTGGGAAAGTGGGAGTATGTGCACTAACTCTGTTTTGTTTAATAAAGGAACAAGGAGACTGTGAACCAAGTACAAAGATAATTGACCACTTTCCAGGACTCCTCTCATGGCCCATAAGTCTGCAAGTCTGAGCCACCTCTTGATCTTAGCCGTCTGTCCCACAGCCTGGATAAAAATTTTGATAAAGCATACACAACCCAGGAAGGGTCTTTAGGATGCCGTCCCCTCATTTCCTTGGTTTTAATGTCCCCACTAAATAAAGTCAAAACCCTGCTCCATCTCCTTATGTCGACAGAACCGAATTTGGACCTGGTGACACAAATGGCCAATGACACTAATGACCCTGGAGATTTCCACCGAGATAATTCAGATAAGGACACTGCAGGACTGTCACCCAAGACCTGCCCATGTCCGGCTTCCCCTAGCCCCTTCTCAAAGCCTTTCCTCCCAGGCCCTCCGGGATCCCCACACCACGAGTCCTGCGCCTGGGGTTTCTGGACTCAAGAACCACTGTTGGCCAAGAGGTCTTCTTAACGTTGTGATGGAGCCACCGTTTTCCTCTGGGGAGGAGAGAGGGAGTGGGCCAGGATCATAGCCTCCACTTCCCCACACCAGCCCACACGCAGGTCGGATCCTCTCCACAACCCTTGCGGGTTCGGCACACTTGGGGATGGTGCTAAGCAGGCGATGTCGCCGCAGGGTCAAGAGCACGGGGTCACAGCCGAGGCCTACATACACCAAGGGAACTGGGCCGAGTCACCGGTGGGGATGGGTCCAGGCTCAGAGCTGACTGAAAGGCCAGTCTCTAAAGAGTCAGGTCATCCGGGTCGATCCCCACTCCCCGTCTCTCGAAACCTCCCTGCACACTCACCACCTCTTGCCTTCTGAGGGTCTCAGGGTCCGTCCTACGAATCTCCCAGGACCTGCATGTCACAGGGCAACACAGACTAAAATGAAGATATGCGAGGCTGACGGAGGAAACTAAGGCCCTGTAAGAGCCCGGAAGCTGCCCCCTCACTTCCAGCTCCTGTCTGATTGGCCATGTCAAACCCCACCATCAGTTGATTGGATAAAACTCCAGGCCATCTGGTTTTGAGTGACAGGACATGTGATCAGACGCGGGCTGAATAGGCAAGAAAATGTTGAGATGTCTCCCAGCTCCGGAATATGGTAGGGACGTGTAAGGGGGCCCCTTACTGGAATTGCTTGAAACACTGGTGTCTGCATGACTCCCAGTTGGTGGGTTGCGGAGTTGTAGGACTACAATCCTAGCATGTCCCGGGAGAGGAGGTGTCGACCTACAGTGCAGCGACCCACCAACCAAGAGCGACAAAAACTCCCATCATGCCACAAAGGGGGCCACAAGCCTCCACCCTCACCCTTGTGCCCAGACTCTGGGGCAAGGAGAAATCTAAAGGCATTTTTGCCTATGGAGTCATTATGGTTTTGCACCTCTTGTCAGTGAAGACCAGAGGGGCGGGGCCTGAAGGATTTTCCAATCAATGGACGCTGATGTCTGAACTGGTCAGACAGGAGCTGGAAGTGAGAGGGCGATTTGGGGGCCTTCGTCTCCTGCGCCTGCGCAGAGTTGGGTCTTCCTTTCTGGAGAGTACTGTACTGTGGCACCCACGTGTGTCTTCACCTCAGCCTCTGTCGCCCTGTGATCTGCAGGACGTCGAAGCCCTTGGTGAGGCAGCTGAGACATCCGGAAGCTAGGAGAAGATGAGTATGCAGGGGGTGTCATGAGAGGGGAAGTGGATGGACTCAGATGACCCGACTGTGGCGGGACCAGCCTCCCCTCAGCTGACAGTGAACACGTCCCCACCGGCAGCTGTGCCTGGTGCCCTCGGTGTAGGTGAGACTAGGCCCGGACCTTGGGGACTTGTACCATTCACGACCTTACCAGCTGAGCCCTCTGTCAACAGCCCCGCTTTCCACATGTTCGGGACCCAAAAGAGTGGTGGGGAGGATCCAACTGGCTGGTGGGGCCAACGGAAGGAGGGTCTGGGGTACTGTTCCCTGTCCCTCCTTTCTCTACCCCAAGGCTAGATCACAACGTTGAGGAAAAAATTTCTCTCTTTATAGCTCTGGAGATCAATACATTTCCACCAGAACATGTGATAGATTAATTGTTGAGTTTCACAGGTGTATGAAAGCATCCATTACATTTGTTTTTCGAGTTAATCTCACTGTCACCCAGGCAGGAGTGCAGTGACACACAAACCGCCAACCCAAAATCCGGTGAGCTTTCCGCCTCAGCCTTCCAAGGAGTTGGAACTACAAGAACGCGCTACCACACCCAGCTAATTTTTTTGATTTATTGTACAGATGAGGTCACGCCAAGGTGCCTAGACTGGTCTTGAACATGTGGGCTCAGATGATCCATTCGCCACAGCCTCCCGAGCCTGGCTGATAATACTTTCAACAAATTATTTTTTAATGCTGAGTTTAGTAATAAGAATATAACTCTCCATGGACAAAGCATTCTTTAGCCATATGAGTTGGTTACCGTTTCCTATTACTTGGGTAAATAATGAGTAGGAGGTCTGGAGAAACACACTGGTAGATAACAGATTTACTACCATATTACAAAGCCATTAGACAAAACAGATCAAGTGGTCAATGTCCCTGCCTCCCAGAAACTTCCAATTGTTGTAAAAGGGTAAATGGTATTGAATCAGCACCATGTAGTCAGTGCAAAGAAGGGAGTTGTCTATATTACCTGACATTTTGTTGAGTTCTTATGTTACTGCTTAAGAGAGCATTTCCAGACAGAATTGTTGCCAGGCAATACTTCCACATCAAACTTAGACATCTGTCATCATGCCCAGCTAATTGCTTGATTTATTGCTGAAATGAAGTCATGCCAAGTTGACAAGGCTTGTCTGGAACCCCTGGGCTCAGGCAATACTCTCACCTCATCTCCCAAACTACTGGAATTACAGGTGTGAGCCATGGTGCCAGCTATCCCCCATGTGATTCTAACATGGCAACATTGTCTAGTTGAGGATTGCCAGATATGTTCGTGAAAAATTGAATTCAGAAGCGAGGTCACCTGTCCTGCTCTTCTTGGCTGTGGTCAGGCAGGTAAGCCACTGGGGTCATGTATTCATTGCTGTAGCAGAAGTTGCCAGTGTTTCTGACAAGGGAGGGCACTTGTGGGAAGGAAAGAATTAACTCACACTTTGCACTCCTTGCAAGAGTTCAGTTTTTGAATCTGTCTCCTGTGACAAAAGACAGAGAAAGGTAGACTTTATTGCCTTTTCTGGACCCTCCTGCCTGTGGGTGTGGTGGCAGCAAGGAAAGGATTGTGCTTATGCGAAAGGCATATACTGGCTGCACTTCATAGCTTATGCCAGAAATCCTATCACTTAGGGAGACTGAGGTGAGAGAATTGTGTGAGGTCAGGAGTTTGAGACCAACCTCTACAACATAGTATACTCATGTCACTATAAAAATAATTAAAGAAAAATTAGCCAGGAGTGTTAGCAAAGGCCTGTAGTTCCATCTACTTTGGAGGTTGAGATGGAAGGATTACCTGAGCTCAGGAGTTCAAGGCTGTGGTGAGTAATGATGGTGCCACTTCACTTCTGCTTGGGTGACAGAGTGAGACTCTAACAAAAATAAATATGTTAGCTAAGCCCGGTGGCTCAGCCTGTAATCCCATGCATTTGGGAGGCTGAGGTGAGTGGATTGCCTGAGCCCATGTGTTCGAGACCTGCCTGGGAAACTTGACGAGACCTCATCTCTACAATAAATCAAAAATTAGCCCGGGGAGGTAGCGCGCACCCGTAGTTTCAGCTAATTGGAAGGCTGAGGTGAAAGGATAGCCAGAGCCCAGCAGGTTGAGGCTGTGGTGGCTGGGAGCAGTCACTGCACTCCAGTCTGTGTGACAGAGTGAGACTCCAACTCAAAAATAAATAAATAATAAATAAATAAATATGTTCAATTTAATTTTAAAATAAATAAAGGCATGTTTTCAAGATGTAGGTGGGTCTTGTCCAGATCATCTCACCTGAAAAGAATTCCAGAGGGTCAGGCTAGGTGGCTCAGGTTGTAATCTGAGCATTTTGGGAGGTGAAGGAGAGAGAACTGCCTGAGCCCAGGGATTTGAGACCAGGCCAGGGAACTTGGCAAGACCTCTTCTCTTCAATACATTAAAAATTGGCCAAGTGACTGGGCTCGGTGGCTCAGCCTGTAATCCCAACACTGTGGGAGATTGAGGTGAGTGGATTTCCTGAGTCCATGGGTTCCAGACCCTCCCAGGGAAATTGGTGAGACCTCATTTCTACAATAAATCAAAAATTAGCCATGCGTTGTAGCATGCCCCTGTAGTTCCGGCTGCTTGGAAGACTGAGGCATTAGTATCACCAGAGCCCAGCAGGTTGAATTTGCGGTGGCTGACAGCAAGCCACTACCCTCCATTCTGGGCAACAGAGTGAGACTCTGATTCAAAAAAAAAAAAAAATTGGCCAAGTGCAGTTCAGCCTATAGTTATGGTTACTTGGAAGGCTGAGCCAGAAGTATTGCCTGAACCCAGCAGTCATTGTTGGGATGGCTGTGCACATGTCATTGCACTCCAACCTGGGCAAAGGATTGAAACTCTAACGCAAAATAAAAAATTCTAGAGGAGCTGGAGGAAAAGAAAAAAAATACCAGATTCTGAAGAAAATGTCCCAGGTCAGGACTGTCATTTTTAAAACTTGTAAACCTCACTGCTACTTGTGATGGTCTTCCCTAATGAGTATTTTTCAACTATTTTTGTTCTTCCTGATATTCAAGGGCTTTGAAGGACATGTCTCCCTACGTACCAGAGGCTCCACTGTTCTCAGCATCTATGCTGCCTAGTTGCCATGAACTGTTCTCACCGTGAATGAATGACCTGTAGTATTAACAATGTTACCTTGTGGTTGGGGAACATAGCAAGGTGTGGATATCCAAGCTTTTGATTGGAAATGGAGTAGATCATCAGATACAAGTGAAGGATGGGAATGTGAACAATTAATATTTCACATGATGCTGGGCTCAGTGGCTCAGCCTGTAATCCCAGCGCGTTGGGAATCTGAGGTGAGTGGATTGCCTGAGCACGTAGTTTCAAGATCTGCCTGGGCAGCTTGGCGAGACCTCATCTATACAATAAATCAAAAAATTAGCCGGGCATGGTAGCACGGGCCTGTAGTGCGAGACATCGCTACAATAAATCAAAAAAATCAGCCGGGCATGGAAGCGCATGCCTGTAGTTCCAGCTTCTTGGAAGACTGAGGTGGAAGAATCTCCAGAGCCCAGCAGGTCTAAGCTGCAGTGGCTGGCAGCGGCCACTGCACTCCAGTCTGTGTGACAGAGTGAGACTCCAACTCAAAAATAAATAATAAATAAAATAAAATAAGAAAGATTTCACATGATGCTCCATCAGCTCCATGGAGAAACAGGATGGCAGTTACTGCCCAGAACAACACAAAAATGACTGAAAAAGGAATTATTAGAAAACAGTTGCTCTTTAGGGTACTAAAAACAAACAATATAAATACAGTTTTTGAGATTACACACCATGGGAGATACCTGTACATAGATTTCTGTCTAAGACATGTTTCTTTATTTTTAGCTTGATATTAAAATATACTATTTTTGGGCCTATAAATCTATAAAGACTCAGTGGCTCAGCCTGTAATCCCGTGCCTTTAGGAGGCTGAGGTGAGTGGATTGCCTGAGCCCGCGGGTTCGAGACCCACCTGGGCAACTTGGTGAGACCTCATCTCTGCAATAAATAAAAAATTAGCCGGATGTGGTAGCACATGCCTGTAATTCTGTCTACTCAGAAGGCTGAGGTGGAAGGATACCTGGAGGCAGGTTGAGGCTGCAGTGGCCAGGAGCGGCCACTGCACTCTAGTCTAGGTAACAGAGTGAGACTCCCGCTTAACAACAACAACAAAAATATCTCAGCATGGGTATTGTGTTGCACCTGTGTGCATTGGCACCTGATACCAATTTGTCCCAGCATCCTTCAGGCCAGGAGATAGTGGTTGAAGTTAACTGTGAATATGTCATGGCACCCCAGCATGGGAAGAGAATGAGACCCCCAAATTAAAAAAAAAAAAACAAAAAACAAAAACAGTGCTGAAGCTCAGGTGAACTCCAAATCTTCTGAATCAGAATTTGCATTTTAAGAATATTTTCAGTTCATTTTGTACACATTAAAACTTGATGTATAATTTCCAACCTACTGTGAATTTCCCCTCTGAGGAGTATGTACAACTGATTCTGTGTGATGTAAATATAGCACTCAAAATTGTACATGCCTGTGTTGATGCCTAAATTTATGCTGTATCTTCCCCCAAAATTGTGTGTTCACTGACAGAATGGATTTCATTTCATTCTTTTTTCTCACACTTAATGTTTTAGAGAATATTTCTGTTTTACAAATTATCTTACTGCATAATTCTAGTTGTCTGCTGGATACTGGATAATTTTTTGATTTATTGTAGAAATGAGGTCTCAGCCAGGCTTAGTGGATCAGCCTGTAATCCCGCACCTTTGGGAGGCTGAGGTGTGTGGATTTCCTTAGCCCGCGGGTTCGAGACCCGCCTAGGCAGTGAGACCTCATCTCTACAATAAATAAAAAAATCAGCCGGGCATGGTAGTGCATACCTGTACTTCCAGCTACTCAAAAGGCTGAAACGGAAGGATTGCTGGAGCCCAGCAGATGAGGCTGCAGTGGCCAGGAGCGGCCACTGCACTCCAGTCTGGGTGACCGAGTGAGACTCCATCTCCAAAAAAAAAAAAAGAAGAAATGAAGTCTCACCAAGTTGCACTGCCCAGGCCAGTCTCATACCCATGGTCTCCATCCTCTCACCTCGGCCTCCCAAAGTGCTGGGATTATAGGTATGGGCCACTGCACCCAACATTAGATATTTATTTTTTTTCCAGATATCTATCTCTTTCTTGGCTGAAATTTTTTAAAAAACTTTTCAACCTGTATTGATTAAATACATTTTATGGTGAATAACTGGAGGTAAAATAAGTGGATCCATTTTTGATTAAAGGGTATAAACCCAGGTAGGAGAGGCACTGACACAGAGACAAGGCTGAATCAAGTGTCAAATCAGGCTATCCTATGACTTGGGATGTCTTCAGGTGCAGTACTGCTAACTGAATTTCCTGGTGACTGTACTCTCAGGAGACACTGAACTTGCTCTCCCATGTGCCTAAGAAGATTCATGTGGGTTCTTACACCGTCTCACTAGGTGAGATATTTTATAATTTGGGATTTTTTTAATCCTTTCACAAGTGAAACTTAATCCAGAATGAAAGTAGGGACTTCAAGAAACTTAGAATAAACTTAGTTCACATTTTGCCTCAGCATAGCCATTTTTGCTTAGACTGAGAGGCTTTGAATCAAGCATAGGTTAGACATAGTTAATTGCCAATAAGTAGGTTTCAGGAGGCATTAAGAAATTTTAAGATTACAATTTTCTGCAGAGCAAGAGGCAGCCTACTTCATTCCCCTCAATAAATCTCCATCAGATGCAAAACCAGAGCAACCCAACGACCCAACCTTTCAACTTAAGCTTTACATACTAATGTCTAGGAAACTTTCAGGTTCCTTGTCAAGGGAGAATCAAAGATCCCCTCTTGGCTGGCTGAAGTCATAGAAATTATACTAAGACCACTTTTTGGTCAAGAAGTTTGTGGGTTTCAAACATCTCACAAGTCTCTTGTTGGAAAACCCCTTTCCCTTGAGTCCTCCCACGTAGCCCATCACCTGAGGGCATGAGATGCTAATGCCTGGCAACCAGCAAAATATAAAACTCATGTGGCTACAGTCTACATCAAAGACCCATGGCCCTGGACAGTCCTGTGGGCTTAAAACCCCCTTTCCCAAAGACCTTTAAAAAACTCAGTTCTTGGCCCTTCCACACCTCACTTGTCTCTGTCTGCACCCTTTCCAATGTGTGAAAGGTGGTTATTAAACTTTACTTCTTTCTACTTTCTCCTTTGTTGCAATCTTGCATTATTCCCATGACAATAGTCCACCTCACCACACTTTACACTTTCATGGAGGACAGGAATCATTTCTGTCTTTTCCCCTCAATACCAGCAATGTGTGGAAAATGCAAAGAAACCACTCACCTAATCAACTTACATGTATTTCCTATAAATTTTTATCTTGGAAGAAGACAAATCTTAGACTAAAACAACAGCGAATATAACCCTGAAATGTCAAAATAAGGCAGGGTAGCTAACACAGGTAAGACATAGATTAATTTCCTATAGGCTGCTTTTAGGAAGAATTCAGATATTTTACTGTAGACCAATTTGGCAACCTTTCCAACTTTTTGGCAAATCAAAAGAAAACCTCATAATATATAAGACTAGGACAACCCCATAATAATCACTAAGAATCTTTCAGGATAAGTGTGGTGGCTCACGCCCATGGTCCCAGCACTTTGGGAGGAGGAGATAATAGCATTTCCTGAGAATATAGTTTCCAAGCCAACTGCAGCAATTTAGTAAACCCTCAATTCTCCAATTAATAAAAAAATTGGTGAGGTATGGTGGTGCACACTTGTGGTTCCAGCTACCTGGGAGGCAGAAGTGGTAGATTCTTGAGTAGGTTGAGGCGGCAGTGGCCAAGAGTGTGCCATTTCTCTACAGCCAGGGGAAACAGTGAGACTCCTACTAAAAAAAAAATAAAAGCCAGGCTCCATAACTCAAGCTGCAATCCCAGCATTTTGGGAGGCCAAGGCAAGAGGATTGCATGAACCTGCGGGTTTGAGGCAAGTCCAGGCAATTTGGCGAGACCCCATCCCTACAATAAATAAAAAATTAGACAGGTGTGGTAGCACATGTCTTTAGTTCACATAACACAAGAGGTAGCCACAAAATCTTTGATTAATACATTATGTGAGACAATCTCGGTGACTCAGCCTGTAATCCCGCTGTTTGGGAGCCTGAGATGAGGGGATTGCCTGAGCCCGTGGGTTTGAGAGCCACCTGGGCAACTTGGCAAGACCTCATCTCTACAATAAATAAAAAATAAGCCGGGCATGGTATGGCACACCTGTAGTTCTAGGGACTTTGAAGGATGAGGTGGAAGGATCGCCGGAGCCCAACAGATCGAGGCTGAGGTGGCTGGGAGCAGCTACTGCACTCCAGTCTGGGTGACAGAGTGAGACTCCAACTCAAAAAAATAAAAAAATCAAATACATTATGTGACACAGTGAGATTCCAACTAAAAAAATATATATATACTCAAATGTTTTATTACATAAACAAAGATCTGAGTACTATATGTACTCACTCATAATGGACCCTGAACAATTATCAGAATACTATTAGAACGTGATTGGCAGTACTGGGACACTGCCATGGTGGGGGGCATAACATCAATAAGGATTCTCAAGCTTTACATGTACAATGACTGCCTATGGCCTAACCCTGAATTATACACTACCTTTTGTTTTATTTTATTTTTTTGAGTTGAAGTCTCTCTCCGGAGTGGAGAGTAGTGGCACACTTCTGGCTACCATAGCCTCAAACTCCTGGGCTCTGGTGCTCCTTGCATCTCAGTCTTCCAAGTAGCCAGAACTACAGGTGTACACTACCACGCCTGGCTAATTTTTATTCTGTTGAAGAGATGAGGTCTCGCCAAGATTCCCAGGCAGTTCTCGAACCCGAGGCCTCAAGCAATCCACTCCCCTCGGCCTCCCAAAGTTCTGGGATTTTAAAATAAAATAATAGAAAAAGCCGGGCTTGGTGGCTCAGTCTGTAATCCCGCGATTTGAGTGGCCAAGGTGAGTGGACTGCCTGAGCCCGCAGGTTCGAGACTCACCTGAGCAACATGGTGAGACCTCATCCCCACAATAAATAAAAAATTAGCAGGGTGTGGTAAGCGTGCCTGTGGTTCCAGCTACTTTGGAAGGCTGAGGCAGAAGGATCACCAGAGCCCAGAAGGTCGAGGCTGCGGTGGCTGGGAGCAGCCACTGCAGTCCAGTCTGGGTGAGAGTGAGACTCCAACTCAAAAAAAATATAAAATAAAATAAATTTTTAAAAAAGAGAAAACTATAGAAATCCAGTGTCCCTGGATGAGGAAAATATCAATGTACAATATCTATTCCATATTAAGGATTTCAAGTCATTTCTTTGTAGAAAAATCATATTTGAATAGAAATGTAAAAATTAGTAGAAACATTGTGTCACCATGTTGCAACATTACATCATGATCAAGCTCCCTTTATGCCAGGGATGCTTAGGAGATTCAGCAGTTGGGAATTCATCAACACCATGTCACATTTAAAAAATCAATCGCAGGGCTTGGTGGCTCAGCCTGTAATCCCGTGTCTTTGGGTGGCTAAAGTGAGTGGATTGCCTGAGCCCACAGGTTCGAGACCCGCCTGGGCAACTTGGCGAGACCTCATCTCTACAATAAATCAAAAAAAAAAAAAAGCCTGGCATGGTAGCATGTGCCTGTTGTTCTAGCTACTTGGAAGGCTGAGGCGGAAGGATCACCACAGTCCGGCAGGTCGAGGCTGCGGTGGTCGCTCGTGGCCACCGCATTCCAGGCTAGATGACAGTGAGACTCCAACTCGAAAAAAAAAAACATAGATGGCAAAGATATATAATCTTGATAATAGATTAAAAGATATTGTGAAATTTACAAAAAGTTTTACATTTAAAGATCAAATTATAAAAAAGTGTAAAATATTTCTGAAACACATGAAAAACAGTATAAATAAAAAATAATGGAAATAAATGATTGGGAAGAAAGATTACTTGATATAATTAAGTCAATAATCCTCCGATCAGTTTATCAATTAAGTTTGATACTGATATAAAAACAGCTGTTTTTGTTCTGAAGAAAACAAATTTTTTTGCAAACAATATTTAAATTGGAAATTTCTAAATAGTTTGAAAGATGTTATCATCCATAATAAGAATTTAAAAAGAAAACAGTGTGATAGTGACTTAAAAAAAAAAAAGGCTGAAAGTGGAATACTGCTGGGGGAGTGTGGGGCATACATCATCAACAAGTGTACCTGCATAATAGACATTTGTATACATAGCCCTGAATTGTACCCCAGATCTTCTTAATAAATAAAGACCAAAAAACCAAGGGAATACAGTTTTTTGGGGGGTTTTTTTTGTTTGTTTTTTGAGTTAGAGCCTCACCCTGTCACCAAGACTGGAGTGCAGTGGCATGCTTCCGGCCACCACAGCCTTGACCTGCTTGACCTGCAGAGCCACCGAGAATACATACTTTTAAAGTAGAATAAGATATATATGAAGGCCAGGCATGGTGGCTCATGCCAATATTAATCACAAAACTTTGGGAGAAAGAGTTGAGAGGAATGATTGCCTGAGCCCATAGGTTCAAGAACAGTTTGGACAACTTGACAAGACCTCATCTCTACAATAAATCAAAAAGTTAGTCGAGCATGGTGGTATGTGCTGGTAGTTCCAGCTACTTGAAAGGTTGAGGTGGAGGGATCACCTGAGCCCAGCAGGTCGAGGCTACAGGGGATGGAGGATGCTACTGCACTCTAGCTTGGGTGACAGAATGAGACTCCAACTTTAAAAATAAGAAAACAGATGTCTATCAGTCAATGTCTGCATGCTCTAAAATCATGACATTCCAGAAAGAAGAGACACAGCTCCTGACCTGGGACACATTTACCTGATAACCAGTCATTTTTGCCACAATTTCCTCCAGCATGTCTTGTCAGATGAGATTATCTGAACAAGTCACATCGACATGTTGAAGACATGCCTTTATTTTTCAAAAATTAAATAAATGTATTTTATGAGTCTGAATATCACTCCATAACCCAGGCAGGCATGAAGTGTCTCCACAGAGCTTATCACCATCTTGACCTCCTGAGCTCAACAGATTCTTCCTTCTCAGGCTCCCAAGAATCTGAAACTACAGGCATTCGTGACCACTCTTGGCTAAATTGTTTCAACTTTTATAGCTACACGGATGTGCTATGTTGTCCAGGTTAGCCTCAAATTCCTGGGATCAAGCAATCCTCTCCCCTCTCTCTCCCCCACCACTGACCTGGAAAAAAGCCCCCAAATTACACAAAACCCAAGGGTGTTCTTTGTCCCTCATCTTCATGGTTTTAATGGTCCTCTCTAAATAAAGTCACAGTCCCTGTTCCAACTCCTTGTCTTGACTGACCATGTCACCAGGGAAAAACCAGGTTTGGACCTGGTGACAAATGGCCAATGATCCTTGAAAGGACAGACCAAGAGCAGGGAAGCTACTTTTCATCTTGTTCTGAAACCAAGACACAACGATGAGAAAATAGAAGCTATACTTTTGCAGAAATGCACACTTTAGGTAAAATTAACTTTACTGACTTTGTCTTTTCAGAAACAGACTTCCTGGTGCCAGGTATCTCATAGTGTCATTCAATCTTGCCTAGAGTAAAGGGAATTTACATGGCCTATGACATCGTGCACTGGGCAAGGACTGTAAATGTCATGAAACTTGTAATTCATGACAAAAGTTATAACCACTCAGAGGGAGAGCAGGTGGGAATTCGATCTTCCAGTAAACTGGGCACTATCTACAGTGAAGCCAAAGATCCTCCACAGCTAATCACTGGGATTCCCTAGGAGATAAGGGGAGGTGCATCCTCCACTAGCTCTAAGGAATATCGTTTGGGAAAGTGCAAGAGAATCAGAATCCTTGCCGTGCCCTTCTCTCGGGGCTATGATAATACGGACAGACATTAATGGGTCTGTGTCACAGGATCTCCAAGACATCCACAGGTAGTCGACAAGGAAGTCACAGCAGTCACGTGCAACATCTCCAAGAATGGATATAAGCCAGGACT
>NW_007259214.1:0-527 GCF_000164805.1 Carlito syrichta
GTGCCCCAAGACTGCCTCTCCTTTCTTATAGGTGCCACAGTGACTGGGCCTCCTCTGTGACTTGTGTCCCAGTTGTTGAGTCTTCTCAATAATGGGTGTCCCAATGACTAACGCTTCTTTGGAATGGATATTCCCATGACTGGTGCCTCTGTGTGATGGGTGTCCATGACTAGACCTTCTCTGTAATAGGAGTCTCAGTGACTGGCCTTTCTCCATGATTAGTGCACCTGAAACTGACCTTTCTCTGTGATGGATGCCACAGTGACAAGTCAACTTCTGTGATGGGTGGTCTCAGTGACTAGTCCTCCTCTGTTATGCATGCATTTGTGTGTGGCCTCATCTGTGAGGGGGTGCCTCAGTGAGTGACTCTACTCTGTGATTGGTGCCTCAGTGACTCCCCACCCCATGAATCATGCCCTAATGACAGGCCATAGTTAGAAATTGTTGGGAGCCAACATCTATAGCTACATGGCTGAGGCCTGTAAAGGCCCATCTGGAAGATCACCTCTGACATAGGATATCAGTTA
>NW_007259214.1:2022-3255 GCF_000164805.1 Carlito syrichta
ACTGTTCCCAGAAGAACTGCCTCCGAGTAGTCTTCTCGCCGTCTCCTGATTCTCCGGTGCGGGTCCTAACCCACCCTTGGTCAGTGCTGGTCACCGACAAGAAATGGTGCTCAATGACTGGTCCTCATCGTTGATAGTTGTCATAGTGACTAGCCCTCCTCCATAATTGGTGCCTCAGTGACTAACCTTACTCTGTGATGGGTGACCAGTGACTGGTTGTCCTCCAAAACAGGTTCTATATTGACTCATCTCCTCTGTGATGGATGAATCAGGAACTGGCCTTTCTCTGTGATTGATTCGCCAGTGACTGGATCTAATTTATATCATTACCTCAGTGATTGCCCTTAGTTTATAATGGTTGGCTCAGTCATTATCTCTCCTCTGTGATGGATGCCCTACTTGCTGCCCTCCTCCATAATGGGTGCTGCAGTGACAGGCTCTCATTCGTTATGGTGACTGGTATTCTTCTATAATGGAGGCCTCAATGAGTAGCACTCCTCTCTGATGAGTGACCCAGTGACTAGCCTTCTTCTGTGATGGGTGGCCCAGTGAATGAGCCTCCCCTGCGATGGCTTCCTTAGGTACTGGCCTTCCTTATTGTTGGGTACCTTGGTGATTTGCTCTCCTCTTTGATACGTGTCCCAGTGACTAACCCTCCTCTGTGATGTGTTCCCCTGTGACTGGGCTTCCTCGATTATGTGAGTCTCAGTGATTTTCCCTGCTCTGGGATCAGTACCCCAGTGACTAGCCCTTCCCCTATTGAGTGCCACTGTGACTGACCCGTCATTCTGATGGGTGGCCCAGTGACTAATCTTTCTGTGATCAATGCTCCAGTGACTGCCCTTTTCTTAAATGGTTGCCCCAGTGACTTGCCCTACTCTGTGATGATGAATGCCTCAGTCACTGGACCTCCTTTGGTATGAGGCCTCAGTTACTTGACCCCTTCTGTGATGGTGCCTAGTGACAGGGACTCATCTGTTCACTTCTGCGATGGCTTCCCCAGTGACTGGTCTTCTTCTGTGATGGGAGTTCCAGTGACTGGTCCTCCTTTGACTTGCTTTCCAGTTATGGCTCTTCCTCATGATAGGTGCTCCTATGTAATGGATGCCTCAGTGACTGTTACCCTTCTGTGGTCAGTGTCCCAGTGGCTGGCCCTCTCCTGTAATATATGACACAATGACCAGTTTTCCTCCATAATGGGCCTCCTTTTGACTAGCCCTTTTCTACCATTGG
>NW_007259214.1:3631-4935 GCF_000164805.1 Carlito syrichta
CTGTCTCATCTCTGTGATGGGAACCCCAATAAATAATATTCTTTTGTTATGGGTGTCTCAATGACAGTTCCTTCTCTACAATTGATTCCTTATGACTGTTCCTCCTCTGAGATGGGTGACCCAGTGACTGGTTCTTCTCTGCAATCAATGCTCCAGTGACTAGCCTTTCTTCTACAATAGTGACAGACCCTCCCCTGGTATGGGTGTGTCAATAACTTGCCTTCCTCTGGGCTCGCTGCCTCAATGACTGGCCATCCTCTTTGATGGATACCTCAATGACTTTTCTATGTGATCAGTGTCCAAGTTAATGACTCTCCTTTTAATGGTTGCCCCAGTGGTGGCCCTCCTCTGAGAAGGGTGCCTCAGTGACTGGCCCTTCTCTGTGATTGGTACCACAGTGACTGCTTCTCCTCTGTGATGATTGACCTACTGACTAGTCCTTCTCTGTGATGGATGCCCAGTTTTTTATTATCTTCTCTGATATTTGTACCAGTGACTGACTCGCCTCCGTGATAGGTGTTCCAGTAACTAGCGTTCTTCTGAGATGGGTGCCACAGTTATTGTTGCTCTTGTATTATGGGTGCCTGATGACTGGTACTCCTTTGTGATGGATGCCATAGTGACTGGGACTTATTGGGGATTGTTGTCCCAGTGACTGGCCCTCCTTTGTGATTTGTACCCCAGTGACTATCCCTTCTCCTTAATGAGTGTTCCTGTGACTAGCCCTCTTCTATCATAGATTCGCCAGTGAATAGATTTTCTCTACAATGCATGTCACACTGACAGGCCTTCTTCTCTGATGGGTGTTTCAGTGACTAGCTCTTCTCTGTTATGGGTTCCTCAGTGACTGCCCATCCTCTCTTATGATTTTTCCAGTGAATTGACTTGGTCTGTGATGGGTACTCCTGTTTGTATCCTCATCTATCTTCATGTATCTTTTGTGATAGATGCCCAGTGATTGACCTTCATCTATCTTCTGTGATAGCTGCCTAGTGACTAACCCTCTTCTATAATATGTAACACGGTGATTGGCACTCCTCTGGGATGAATGGCCCAGAGCCTGTCCCTCCTCTGTGATGGATGCCCGAGAGACAGAACCTCATCTATTATCAATGCCCAAGTGACTGGTCTTCATTCATAATGAATGTCCTACTGACTAAGCCTCCTCTGTGATGTGTCCCAGTGACTAGCTCTTCCTTGTGTTGGGTGCCCTAAGAATTAGATTCGGTCCCTGATCAGTGCCTGGATAGCTGGCCTTTATCTTAATGAGTAGGTGCCCAAGTTACTGTCTCCCCTCTGCAATG
>NW_007259215.1:0-1552 GCF_000164805.1 Carlito syrichta
CTCTCATTCTATTTTGTAGAATGGAGATTTCCTTGATTCATAAATGGAAAATAAAAGCCAGTCAAATCTGTAACTACATTTCTTGTAAATCTGAGTTTTGACAACAGTGTATCTGCAAGAAGGTTATAATTTTCCTCAAGGGTGATTCCTGTGGTGGACACAGTCTCTTTGGCCATTCAGTCTCCTGGAACACCTTCCAATATCTGAAGAGTTCCTCAGCTTATAAATTCTTGCCTACCATGTATAAAGACCAGGAGCCCTCTTCAAAGTCATATTTGTAGCTAGGTCACAGAAGCATCAGGCATCAGTTTGAAAACTGGAGATGTGAAGAAAGCATTGAGTGAAATCTACTACAGCAAAGGATACAGCAGAGACATCCAGTCTCCCAAGTTCAAGTGGCCAAGGTTCTAGTAGACACATGCAATGACCAGCATGGGCAGGGAGAATTGCATTGCCTGTGTTTGTCAGGCCAGGTGGTCCTGAATTCTACTCTGGACATTTTGCCTAGCCGCATAATCTACAAGCCTCACTCACCTGCTCTCCCAAATATTATGACTCAATACTTTTAAATTCCTTTCTATTAAACTAATGATTTTTATTATTTGCAATTAAAAACTGTAACTGATACATAAACTGATACCAGAAATGGTTCCAGAGAGCCTTATCAAGTCACTAGAAGACATACCATTTAGCAATATATTAAGAAATAAGGCCAGGTGCAGTGCCTTACACCTGTAATCCCAGCACTTTGAGAAACTGAGGGGGAAGGATCACTTGAGCCCAGGAGTTCAAGACCAGCCTAGGCAACATAGCAAGATCTTGTCTCTACAAATAAAAATCGAAAAATTAGCCAGTTGTAATGACACATGCCTGTAGTCTCAGCTACTTGGGAGATTGCCTGTGCCCAGGGTTCAAGAACAACCTGGGCAACTTGGTGAGATGTTACTACAATAAATAAAAAACTTAGCTGGGCTTGGTGGCACACGCTAGCTACTTGAACTTCCAGCTACTTGAAAGGCTGAGGCAGAAGGATCACCTGAGCCCAGCAGGTCAAGACTATGGTGGTTGTGAATGTGCCACTGCACTCCAGCCTGGGCAACAGAGTGAGACTCCTACTCCAAAAAACAAAAAAAGTATTTGACGGTAACAACCACCCCTGCATTTTCCACGTCTTTGATGGTGGCATTAATATCTGTATTCCCTTCTCATCTGCATCCCAACTTTCCTGAATTTATTTTATTTGGGAGAAGATACTCAAGATCCTTTCACCAGACCGGTTCTTACATCATGGGTTAAGGAGACAAAACAGGGATTCTGCAAATTGCTGAGTATATCTGTTCTAACCACACACTCAAGAACTGGGAAAGTAGTCCCAGCAAGTCTGTGGTCCTGTTGGTTCCACCAAGAGGCAAACTTGGGTAAAACCCCCAGACCTCTACTGACTGGTAGATCACAATGGTCTTCTAGGTTCCAAGGGATTAGTGTTAGTGAAAGGTAGGAACCCCAAGAATCTTAGAATAGAAAACCTTGGTAAAATGATTCTAGCAGTAGT
>NW_007259215.1:3159-34801 GCF_000164805.1 Carlito syrichta
GAAGCAATTGGTTATTTTATGAGACAAACAAAAATTAAGCTTAACAAAATTCTAAGTACAAACACTGCAAACAAATACAGTGAACGTGGGGTAGGAATTCATATAGTAATAGTTCTCTTAGAGTTTTTTTTAATCTCTTGGGTCTCTCACTAACTCTGGTCTGAGTTTGGTAAGGGACTATTACTGAAGCTATTAAAGTTATTGAGATTATTTCTTTCTTAAATGCCTGGTAGAGTTTTCCATTGGAGTCATCTTGTCCTAGAGTTTGCTTTATGGAAAGATTTTAAATTATGGATCCATTTTCTTTAACAGTTACAGGACTATTCAATTTTCTCTTATTATTGTAACTTTTATGATAAATTAGATCTTTTTCAAGAAATGCTTCATTTAATCTAAATTTTAAATAATATATTTCTTTTTAAATTGATCGATATGTTTATTGCATACAGAGTGATGTTTTGAAATATATATATATATATACATCATGGAATGGCTAAATCGAGTTAATTAACACATGCATTGCCTCACATAATTATTTTTATAGTGAGAATGCAAAACCTGTTAGCATTTTTCAATAATACAGTATATTTTTATTAACCGTAGTCAGCATGTGGTAAAATAGATCTCTTGAACTTACTCCTGCTAACTGAAATTTTGTGTCCTTCAACCCCACCACTCCAGTCTTTGGTAACTACCATTCTCCTCTTTACTTCTTTGCATTCAACTTTTTTAGATTCCACATTTGAGACCGTGCGGTATTTGTCTTTCTGTATCTGACTTATTTCACCTGACATAATGTCTTCCAGGTTCATCCATGTTGTGACAAATGACAGGATTTCCTTCTTTTCATGATTGAAGAGTATTCCATTGTGTGTATATAGACCACATTCTCCTTATCCATGCATCTGGGGATGGAGACTTAGGCTGACTCTGTATCTTAACTGTTGCAAATAATGCTGCAACCAACATGAAAGTGCAGGTATGTCTTCAGAATACTGATTTCACCTCCTTTGGCTATATACCCAGTAGTGGGTCATATGGTAGTTCTATTTTATATTTTTTGAGGAACCTCTGTACTGTCTTCCATAATGGTCATACTAATTTACCTCCCCCCAACAGTTATGAGTTGCCTTTTCTCTACAACCTCTCCCCAATTATCTTTCATCTTTTTAATAAGAGGCATTCTAAGAGGTGTGAGGTGGTATCTTATTGTGATTTTACTTTGCATTTCCCTGAGGATTAGTGACATTGAGCATTTTTTCATATACATATTGGTCATCTGTCTTCTTTTGAGAAATTTCTATTCAGGTCTTTGGGTCACTTTTTAATCTGGTTATTTATTTTCTTACTATTGAACTGTTTGAGTCCCTGTTATATTTTAGATGTTAACTCCTTATCAGATGTATTGTTTGCATGTATTTTCTCCCATTCTGTAGTTTGTCTCTTCACTCTGTTAAATGTTTCTTTTGGTATAGAGAAGCTTTTCATTTTTATGTAATCCCATTTGTCCATTCTTGCTTGTGTTGCCTGTACTTTTGGGGTCAATGATGCGTCTTTATTACCTTTTTTGTTTTTAAAGATGAGGTCTCATTATGTTGCCCAGGTGGTCTCAAACTCCTGGGCTCAAGCAATTATCTACTTCAGCCTCCAGAGGAGCCGAAACCACAGGCACGTGCCACTGTGCCCAGGTCTTATGTCTATAAGATTTGTCATGTTGCCGCTTTTTTTTCACTTTTCATATGGATTTTTAGTGTCTTTTTTTTTTTCTTCCCAGATGTTTATCTGTTATATTAGTCCATTATTTAATTTGTAAACACTCTTACCTCTTATAAAGAACAAATATTTGATTTTTGAAACAGTCAAATTTGAAAATATTTGTCTTATGACTGTAGAATTTGTTCTTATAATGTAAAACTGATCTATTTGGGCTCTAATCTACCATCTTACAATATGTTTTTAATTTTTAAAGTTGTTTTATCCTCTTTTTTCTTACTTAAAAAAAAAAATTGCCTGGGCATGGTGACTCAAGTCTATAATCCCAGCACTTTGGGAGACAGAGGTGAGAGGATTGCCTGAGCCCATGGGTTCGAGACCAGCCTGGACAACATGGCAGGATCTCATCTCTACAATAAATCAATAAATCACCATCCTATATTTTTCACATTAATTTGAAAACATACAAAATTTTACTTTTTTTCCCAAATCTTTGGATGATGTAGAAAATATATACAATTTTAAAATTATTTTATTAGTTTCCCTAGAAACCATAATGTACCTTCTTCCAGGACCTTAGGATACTTTAACTCTACTTACTTTTAGGCTGATTTATATACTATTGTTGTCATGTTTGCATTAAATTACAAATTGTGGCCGGGCTCAGTGGCTCAGCCTGTAATCCCAGCACTTTGAAAGGCTGAGGCGAGTGGATTGCCTGAGCCTGCGGGTCGAGACCTGCCCAGGCAACTTAGCGAGACCTTGTCTCTATAAAAAATCAAAAAATTAGCCGGGTGTGGTAGCACACACCTGTAGTTACAACTACTTGAAAGACTGAGATGGAAGGCTCACCAAAGCCCAGCAGGTTGACGCTTGGGTGGCCGTGAGCGTGAGTGCCACTGTACTGCAGCCTGGGTGACAGAGTGAGACTCCAACTCAAAAAAAAAAAGAAAACTTACAAATTATTATTACTTAAACAGTGTTTATTTGGATTCAACCATACATTTACCTATTCTATCGCTCGCTGTTCCTTTATCTTTGATCTTTCGATCTGTAATCATTCTCCTTTTGTCTGAAGAACACTTTGGAATTCCCTTCAGTGTGAATATGCTGGTGGTGAATTCAGTTTCTGTTTGAAATGTCTTTATTTCTCTTTCATCCCTAAAAGATATTTTTGCAAGATAAGGAATTGGACAGTTATTTTCTTTCAGTATATTTAAGCTATCCATATACTGTCTTCTGGCTTCCATTGTTGCTATAGAGAACTCAACTGTCCGTCTAGTAGTCTGTTCTTTGAATGTCAATGTTTTTCTCATTTTGCTTTTAAGTTACTATTTTTGTCTTTTGATTTTAGTTTTGGGATTCATTGGGTTTCCTGAATCTATGAACTGAATAATTTATTTATAGAGGAACTCAGATATTGCTTCTCTCCCATTCTCTCACTCCCTTCCTCTCCTTCTGGAACACCACTTAAAATTATATTATACATTATCACTGTATCCTCTTAATTTTGATTATTTTTCAGTTCCAGAATTTCTATTTGATTATTTTTCAAATCTGCTAAGTATTTTTTTAATATTACAGTTTCCAGTTCCCTTCTAGAAGTTTCAAGCTTAGCTTTTATCTCTTGAATATAATGAATATAAATATTTTACAATCTGACAATTCCAAAATCAAGAGTCCCTATTATCTCTTTCTTCCTTCTGCTGCTTCTCATTCATATGATGCATCTAATTATATTTCTTTGTTTGCTGAATGCATCATTTTAAAGTATTCTGTTTTCAATTTATTTGTAAAAATAAATAGAGTACTAGCTGACATTATTTTCTTTCAGAGGTAATTTTCATTTGGTTTTATCAGGTACCTGGAGGCAACAGAACTCCTTATTCCAGGTTCAAAACTTGAGGTTTTCCTTGGCCAACAAGGAAATATGTTAGGCTGCAAAATATACACAAATGGAAATGAGAAATAAATTTCAAAATTTCACTACAAAAAGTTAACTAATCAGAAAATAAAACAGTACTGCAGGATATAAAGGACAAAAATGCTATACGGTATATAAAAAACAAATAGAAAAATGACAGAAGTCCCTCATTATCAGTAGTTACTTTAAATGTAAATGGAATAAATTATTCCAATCAAAAGACAAAGATTGGCAGAACATGATCCAACCATTTACTGTCTACAAGAAACTCACTTTAGATAAAAAAGACACAAATAAGTTGAAAGTGAAAGGACAGAAAAAGATATTCCATGCAAATAGTAATCAAAAGACAGAAGTGGCTATACTAAAATCAGACAAAATAGACTTTAAATAAAAAAAGGTTATAAGAGACTAAGAAGGACATTAAACAATAATAAAAGGTTTAATGCATCAAGAAGATACAACTACTTAAACTTATACAAACCTAATAACAGACTATCAAAATATGTGTGGTAAAAAAATGACAGAACTAAAAGGAAAAATAGAAAATTCAATAATAATTGTTGGAGACTTCAATGCCCTACTCTCAATGATGGACAGAACAATCAGACAAAAGATAATTAAGGAAAAAAAGAATTTGAATAATACAATAAGCCAAATGGCTCTAACAGACATATACAGAACATGCTACCCAACAATAACAGAATATACATTCTTAAGTGCACATGCAACATTTTCCAGGATAAACAATACGTCAGACCAAAGATTAAATAACAATAAAATTTAAAAGATAGCTATCATACAAAGTATCCTCTGGCTGGGCTCGGTTACTCAGCTTGTAATCCCAGCACTTTGGGAGGCTGAGGAGAGTGGACTGCCTGAGCCTGCGGGTTCAAGACGAGCCCAGGCAACTTGGTGAGACCTTGTCTCTACAATAAAAATAAAAAATTAGTCAGGTGTGGTAGCGTGCACCTGTAGTTCCGTCTACTTGGAAGGCTGAGGCAGAAGGATTGCCAGAGCCTAGCAGGTCAACGCTGGGTTGGCCATAAGTGGGTGACAGAGTGAGACACCCGACTCAAAAAAATATATTTATTTTTATTTTTATTTTTTTGAGTTGGAGTCTCACTCTGTCACCCAGGCTGGAGGGCAGTAGCACGCTCCCGGCCACTGCAGTCTCAACCTGCTGGGCTCAGGCTATTCTTCCACCTCAGCCTTCCAAGTAGCTGGAACTACAGGCATGCGCCACCATGCCCAGCTAATGTTTTGATTTATTGTAGAGATGAGGTCTCGCCAAGTTGCCTAGGCTGGTCTCAAAACTGCGGGTTCAGGCAGTCCTCTCACCTCGGCCTCCCAAAGTACTGGGATTATAGGCGTGAGCCACCATGCCTAGATCAAAAAGAAATTAAGACAGAAAGTAAAAAATACTTGGAATGAAACAAAAACACAACATACTAAAGCTTAGATACCATAAAAGCAGCGCTAATGTTGATACTGATAACTATAAATGCTTACATTATAACAAGAAAGATCTCAAATCAACAAAATAACTTTACAACCTAAGGAACTAAGATAAGAACAAAGTAAACCCAAAGGTACAAGGAAAAAAAAAGATTACAGCAGATATTTTTTAAAATAGAGAATTAAAAAATAGAGAAAATAAACAAACTTCAGGTTTGACCTTAAAAAAAAATTCAACAAAGTTGATAAGCCTTTATCTGGAGGGATTAAGAAAAAAAGACATAAGACTCAAATGTCTGAAATCAGAAATGAAAGTGGGGACATTACTACTGATTGTATAGAAATAAGATAGGTTATAAGAGAGTATTATGAGCAATTGTACACCAACAAATTAGATAACCTAGATAAAATAGACAAATCCCCAGGAACACAAAACTTATCAAGAATAAACCACAAAGAAATAGAAAATCTGAATATACTCAACTAGTAAGGAGATTGAATCAATAATCAAAATTTGTCCAACAGCCAGGGACAGTGGCTCACATCTGTAATCCCAGCACTATAGGAGGCTGAGGTGAGAGAACTGCTTGAGTCCAGGAGCTCAAGACCAGCCTAGGCAACATAGTGAGACTTCATCTCTACAAATACATTTTTAAAAATTTTTTAATTGTTCAACAAAGAAAAGAACTGGACTTAATGGTTTCACTGGAGAATTCTATCAAAAATTTAAACAAGAACTGACACCAATTCTTCTCAAGGTATTCCAAAAAACTGAAGAGTAGTTAAATACTCTAATCCATTCTGTACGGCCAGGTTTACCATGAAACCACTGCCAGACAGACATGACAAGCAAACTACAGACTACTATCCTTTTATCCCTTACAAATATTGATGCAAGAATACTCAACAAAATGCTAGAAAAGTGAATTCAGCAGCATTTCATAAAGGATTATACAACATGACCATGTGGGACTTATACCTGGAATGCAAGGGTAGTTCAACATGTGAAAATCCATCAGTATAATACATTACATTAACAAAAATACCCACATGATTATTCCAAACAATGCAGAAAAATCATTTGACAACCATTCATGATAAAAACACTTCATGAATTAGAAATAGAAGGAAACTATTGCAACATGTAAAAGCCATATATGAAAAACCCATAGCAAATATCCAACTCACAGGTGAAAGACTGAAAGCTTTTCCTCTAAGATCAGGAACAAGGCGATGATACCCATTTTTGCCAGATCTGTTCAACATAGTATAGGAAATTCTAATCAGAGCAACTAGGTGATAATAAATAAAAGTCATCCAAATCAGAAAGGAAGACATAAAATAATTCTGTTCAGAGATGATATAACCATATATGGAAATTTTTAAGGATTTAACAACAACCAAAAAAAAACCTGTTAGAACCAATAAAAAAATTCAGCACAGTAAAAAGGATACAAAATCAACATGCATGCAGAAAATCAGTTGTATTTTTATACACTAAAAATGAACAATTTAAATAGGAAATTAAGAAAACAATGCCATTAACAATAGCACCAAGGCCGAGCATGGGTGACTCAAGTCTGTAATCCCAGCACTTTGGGAGGCCAAGGCAACAGGATTGCCTGAGCCCAGGAGTTTGAGATCAAACTGGGCAACTTGGTGAGACCTCGTCTCTACAATAAACCAAAAACTTAGTTGGGTGTGGTAGTACAGGACTGTAGTTCCAGCTACTTGGAAGGCTGAGGTGGAAGGATTACCTGAGCCCAGCAGGTCCAGGCTGCGGTGACTGTGAGCATGCCACTGCACTCCAGCCTGGGCGACAGAGTGAGACTCTGACTCAAAAAAAAAAAGCACCAAAAAGAACAAAATACTTAGGAATTAACTTAATCAAGGAGGCAAGAGACTTGTATAATGAAAATTACAAAACATTTCCAAAAGAAAATAAAGAAGACAAAAAAAGAGAAAGGCATCTCATGTTCATGGATTGAAAGACTTAATATTATCACAATGTCAACATTATCCAAAGCAATCTACAGATTTCATGCCATCCCCATTTAAAAAATTTCAGTGGTATTTGTTGGAGAAACTGAAAAACACATCCCAAAATTCATATTGAATCTCAAGGACTCTGAATAGTTAAAACAATCCCGGGGTGGGGGGGAAAGCTTAAGTATTCAAACTTTCTGATTAGAAAGCTACAGTAATCAGCTGGGGCGGTGGCTCATGTCTATAAACCTAGCACTTTGGGAGGCCAAGGTGAGAGGATTGCCTGAGTCCACGGGTTCTAGACCAGCCTGGGCAACTTGGTAAGACCTCATCTCTACAACAAATGAAAAAATTAGCCGGGTATGGTGGTGCAGGCCTGTAGTTCCAGCAACTTGGAAGACAGAGGCAGAAAGATTGCCTGAGCCCAGCAGGTCAAGGCTGTGGTGATTGTGAGCATGCTACTGCACTACAGCTGGGTAACAGAGTGAGGCTCTGACTCAAAAAAACCAACAGCAACAAAAAAACAAAGCTACAGTAATCAACACGGTGTAGTCCTGAAATAAAGAAAACCATATAGGCTGTCTTAGTCTGTTTTGTGTTGCTATAACAGAATACCTGACTGTGTAAAATTTTATTTGGTTCATGATTCTGAAACCTGGGGAGTCTAAGAACATGGAGCCAGCATCTTGGTGGCTCTCATCCCATAGTGAAAGGGTACAAGAGTACTTTTTGAAAGTGAGTAAAGGGGTTAAACTTATCCTTTTATCAGGAACCTACTCCTAACATAATGACATTAATCCATTCATGAGGGCATAGTCTTCATACCCTAATCAACTTTTAATGGCCACTACTTAATACTGTCACAATGGCAATTACATTTCGACATGAGTTTTGGAGGGGACATTCAAACCACAGTGTAGGCCAATGGAAAAATAATAGAAAGCCTGGAAATAAACTCTCACATGTACAGTTAAATGATATTTGACAATGATTCAAAGACCATTCAATGAAGAAAAGGCAGTCTTTTCAATAAACAGTGCTAAGAAAACTGGATAGCCACATTCAAAAGAATAAAATTGAACCACATAAAAAATTAACTCAGCTGTGGTGGTTCAAGGCTGTAATCTCAGCCCTTTGGGAGGTCATTGTGGTTCAAGCCTGTAATCCCAGGCCATGGTGGCTCAAGCCTGTAATCCCAGCACTTTGGGAGGCTGAGGCAAGAGGATTGCCTGAGCCTGGGGTCAAGACCAGCCTGGGCAACTTGGTGAGACCTCCTCTCTACAATGAATCACAAAAACTAGCTGGTCATGGTGGCATGCTTCTGTAGTTCCAGCTACTTGGAAAGCTGAGGTGGAAGGATCGTCTAAGCCCAGCAAGTCAAGGCTGCGGTGGTTGTGAGCATGCCCACTGCACTCCAGCCTGGGCAACAACCAAAAAAACAAAGATTTTAAGAAGAGCCAAAGATAACTTCTAGAAATGAAAATCATAGTCACTGAAGTAAGATATATATATGTTTTTTGCAAAGTTCAAGGACAAGCAAAACTATATCAAATATACATACATGTATAGTATATATGTATCAGTCATAGCTATATAATAAAGTAAGGAAGTGATAAAAATGCAGGATACTGTAATTTTGTGGGCAGGTAAGGGCATGGAATGGGAAGGAAAATATAAATAGATAAA
Source organism: Carlito syrichta (assembly GCF_000164805.1). NCBI lineage: Eukaryota > Metazoa > Chordata > Mammalia > Primates > Tarsiidae > Carlito > Carlito syrichta. The sequence continues at coordinate 11,927 of NW_007259215.1, forward strand.
AATTTTTGCTAATATTTTAATGATTGCATTGGATTGTGAAAAGAATTTTTAAATTTCTTTACTGTAAAATATACATAACAAAAGTTTTACTATCTTAACTCTGTTTAAGTGTACAATTCAGTGGCATTAAGTATGTTCATATTGTTGTGCAACCAGACCACCATCCATCTTCAGAATGCTTCTCATCTTGCAAATCCCAAACTCTAATCCCATTGTGATAAGTAATTTTATGTGTTAACTTGACTGTGTTAAGGGTTACCCAGATAGCTGGGATAGCATTATTTCTGGATATGTCTGTGAGGGTGTTTCTGGAAAAGACTGGCATTTGCAAGGAAGATCTGAGTAAAGAAGAACCACCTTCACTCAAAGTGGGCAGGCACCATTCCATAGGCAGAGGGCCCAGATAGAATGAAAAGTTTAAAAAAAAAAAAAGGCAAATTTGTCCTCTCTCTCTTCTGGAGCTGAGACATTCTTCTTCTTCTGATATCAGATATCAGAATTTCAGGCACTATGGCCTTTGAACTCTGGGACTTGCATCAGCAACCTCCCAGGTTCTCAAGTCTTCAGTCTTGGATTTACACTATCAGCTTCCCTAGTTCTGAAGCCTTTGAACTTGGATTTAGCCAGGCTACTAGCTTCTTTAGTTCTCCAGCTTGCAGATGGGCTATTGCAGGTTGTCTCAGCCTCATAATCATGTGAGACAATTCTCCTAAAAAGTTCCCACTCTCTAATCTGTATGCATGTATGCATGTATGTATGTACGTATGTATATGTCTGCCTGCCTGCCTATCTACCTACCTATCTGATAAGTCATCTTCTATTGATTCTGTCTCTCTAGAGAACTCTGGCTAATGTATCCACTAAACAGTAACCCCCCCCAATTATTCTCCCGTCCCAGCTCCTGCCAACCACCATTCTCTACTTTCTGTCTCCATAATTTTTACTACTCTAAATACGTGGTATAATTAGAATCATACAGTATTTGTCTTTTTGTGACTGGTTTATTTCACTTAGCATAATGTCCTCAAGGTTCATCCATATTACAATATGTGTCAAACTGTCCTTCCTTAATAAAGCTGAATAATATCATATTGTATATACAGATCACAGTTTGCTTATCCATTCAACTTTTAATGAACACTTACTTGGGTTGCTTCCATATTTTACCTATTGCAAAAAATGCTGCTATGAACATGAGTGTACAAATATCTTTTTGAGTCCCTGTTTTCAGTTATTTTCAATGTATACCCAGAAGTAGAGTTGTTGCATCATATGGTGACTGTATTTTTAACTCTTTGAGGAACCACCATACTGTTTTCTATAGCAGTGGTACCTTTTCACATTCCCACCAACAGTACACAAGGATTCCAGTTTTTCCACATTTTCACCAACATTTATTTTCTGACATTATTTGGAGGAGGAAGGTAATAGCCATGTGAAGTGGTATCTCTTTGTCCTTTTGATATTTGCATTTTCCTTATGATTATTGATTCTGATCATGTGCTTACTGGTCATTTGTATATCTTCTTTGGAGAAACGTCTGTTCACGTCCTTTCTCATTTTGCATTGGGTTGTTGTTTTGGGGCTTCTCTATACGTTCTGGATATTAATTCTTTTGTAAAGATATGATTTGTAGCCGGGTTCAGTGGCTCAGCCTGTAATCCCGTGCCTTTGGGAGGCTGAGGTGAGTGGATTGCCTGAGCCCGCGGGTTCAAGACCTGCCTGGGCAACTTGGCGAGACCTCATCTCTACAATAAATCAAAAAATTAGCCGGCCATGGTAGCGCACACCTGTAGTTCCAGCTACTTGGAAGGCTGAGGCAGAAGGATCGCCAGAGCCCAGCAGGTCAAGGCTGCGGTGGCCGAGAGTGGCCACTGCACTCCAGTCTGGGTGACAGAGTGAGACTTTAACTCAAAGAAAAAAAAAAGATATGATTTGTCAATCTTTTCTTCTATTATTATTATTCTATTGATAGTGTTTTGATGCACAGATTTTAAAACTTCCATGAAGTGCAGTTTGCCAATTTTTTTCTTTTCTTCCCTGTGCCTTTTGTACCATATATAAGGAGTCATTGCCAAGTTCAATATTGTGAAGCTTTTGCCTTATGTTTTCTTCTAAGAGTTTTTATAGTTTTAGGTCTTACATTTTTGGTCATGATTTATTTTGAGTAAATTTTTGTTGTTGTTGTTTTGAGTCAGAGTCTCACTCTCCCAGGCTAGAGTGCAGTAGCATGCTCATGGCCACTCCAGCATTGACTTGCTGGGCTTAGATCCTTCTGCCTAAGCCTTCCAAGTAGCCGGAACTACAGGCACATGCTACCAGGCCCAGCTAATTTTTTTATATATTGTAGAGACAAGGTCACCTTAGTCCAGCAGGTCGAGGCATGGTAGAAGTGTGCCACTGCACCCCAGCCTGGGTGACAGAGTGACTCTGATTCTGTGTACTTTCCTATTTCATATATACATACCTGTGATATAGTTTAATGTATAAATTAGGCACAGGAAGAGATTAACGGCAGAATCTATTAAAGTAGAACAAGTATAAAAATATACTGTAATAAAAGTTCAGTGAATGTGCTCTTTGTTAAAATACTGTAATATCTGCAGGCTGTGGTTGACTGCAGGTAACACATTGTAGAAAGCAAACTATGGATAAAGAGGGACTACCTACAGATGTCATCCACTATATTGCTGAAGGAGAAATCTAAGCCATTTGCTTTCGAGTAGTTATACCCTAACCAGCCACTAGCCATCCTAATGGATAAAATGGAGGCAGAGGGAGTAAATTTAACGGAGATGAATAGGAAATAAAGCAATTTGCAAAAGGTCATTGTTCTCTTCACCAATTCTCTCAGGAACCTTGAGTCAATTGTAAGTACCACGAATCTCTTTAGAACTTGAATGCATACATAACACAAGATGTATGATATCTGCTTTACTGTAGGAAGTTGCTAAGTGTTCATTTTGTTGTTCTTTTTTTTTTGCCTCATCTTCCCATTACTTTCAATAACAAGGCTCTTTATGCACAATTTCCTTAGTTGAAAAAATTAACAACTTCCTGTCTTCTACTCTCATTCTCCTAAGAATAGATCTAAAATGAAGAAAATCCATTTGCTTGGCCAGCTGATTTAATATCTACATGATCTGCAGTACCAGCACACTGAAACCTCATTAGTCAACTCCTTTATGAACAAACACTAGTAACTTCTGGTGATAGAACAATTACCTATTGAAGGACCACATTTTCTTTTTGTTTTTGACCACCCAAGACAGAAGGACCATATTTTCCTTGGAGGCGTGTGGGTGGTAATATTATGACCTGGTTTCATAAAAACATGGTGAATTTGCAAGGTGTTGCTAAGCTTGGTCTTTTGAGTCAAGGTCTCACTATTGCCCAATCTGAGTAACTGGGATTACAGGTGCATGCTACCATGCCCAGCTAATTTTTTTTTTTTTTTGTAGAGATGATGTTTCACTAAGTTGCCCAGGTGTCTCAAACTCCCGGGCTCAAGCCTGAGAGCCACCGTGCCTGGCCTAAATTTGGTCTTTTAAAAACTTGCATAGTTTGCCAAATAAGCCTACTTAAAGAGTAAAGGCAGAACACAGTGGCTCACATCTGTAATCCCAACATTTTGGGAGACCAAGACAAGAGAATTGTTTGAGCCCAGGAGACCAGTCTAGACAATAGAGTCCTTGTCTCAACTTAATAAAAAAATTTCTAAGTGAAAAAATGAAGAGTATACCTAAATGCTCACTATCTTGGGTCCCCTCCAAAAGTCTTTAATAAATGTTGTGGTTTCTGCTCTATTTTATAGGAAGACTGAGAATAGTGTGTAAGATTAAAAAGGAACTTGAAGTCATCACGGAGTTCAAAAACAATAAAAATACTCCAGTCATACAGGGAGATGGAGGGTCTGAGACAAATCAGAGGACCCGTGGTTTGGAAGAGATCAAGGGTTATATAGGTCAACCCCCTAGTTAGTATCTATTGCTTAAATTGAGGATGGAAGGAAGGATGCTAGACTGTAAGCTCCACCAGAGAAAGAGTTCTCACTGATGATCTCAGGTGCCTAGAAAAGTGCCTCGCACGTTTCATGCAGTCAATAAACACTCAGCTGAATACTAGCACATGCAAGCACATAGAGGCCTGCGGGAGACAGCCCCTGGGGACACCACCTGGGCGTCAGAAGGGTAGCTCGTTTTGAAGTATGATTACGCTGTGATAACTGAAAGCTGTGGTGATCTGCATTTCTAATGTGACCTCAACGGCATGAGCCTTAGTCGACCATGACCTCTACCTAGAAGAGATGCAAATCCTCTAGACTTCCAAGAATTCCTAATCATGTTTCCTCCCGGATGCTGCCTGCACACCCTCCTTGTTCTTTCTGCTCACAAGCGTGGTGGGGTGGGGGTGGGGCGTTAGCAGAAAAGAAGCCGGCAGGTGAGGGGCCGCAGCGACAATCCTGCCTGTGCCTCGATGGCAGCACCTTCCCCGGTCCTGGGGCGTCGGTCCAGCTGAGAGCTGGAAGGTGACTTCAGGGAACACAGAGGAGGTGAACAAGAACAAGGTCACAAGGTCACGTCCAGATCATCACTCCTGGTTTCAGGCTGCCCTGCGAGTGCAGTTGGCGCGGGCCGCAAAAACGTGACCCTGTCCGGGTAAAAGTCGCCTTTTGGAGGGATGGTAGCCAGGAGACCGCTGGAAGTGTCAACGTGAAGAAGTCTCTTTCAAAACCTGACCAATGCCCCGCGCGCCAAGATCATTGCATCACCACGCCCAAGAGCTTAGCAGGATAACGCCCTCCAGCCGTCACGCGACCCCATTCTACCCGCCCCGCCAGCCTGCGCACGCGCACAGCGGCCTACGGGTGACGTCAGCTATCCCGGCACCGCCTAGACGTCGTAAGTCCGAAGGCCTGTCGTAACTACCCGGCAAGAGAGACCTCGAGAGAAAGGGCACCCACGCGGCGCATCTTACCTTGCTAGACCGCATGCGCGCGCAGCCTGGCCACTGGAGCCAATGAGGCACGGCAATGTCACTGCGTATCAGTCGGCTCGATTGCATGTCGGGCGGTGGGTGGGCGGGGCGAGTTTGGTTGCACCAACACCGGTACATAGGCGCGGACCGGCGTGTCCTTGGACTTAGAGAGCGGGACGTCCGGCTTCCAAGCGGGAAGGTGTGTAGCGCCGGCGACGAAAGAGAGGTGAGTGCGAGGCGAGGAAGCCTCAGCGGGTGGGAGGGAGATTATGGGAGACGTCCCTCGCGGACGATCGAGGTCGCGGGATACCCCCGAGCCCGTGTGGGGCGGCAGGACCAGGAGGGGGGGACCCTGGACCGTGGCCAGCCAGAACCCGGCCGGTAACGCTTTGAGGTGGGGGGGAACCCTAACGAGGTCGAGGAATGAGCCCAGTCGAGGGCTGGAGGTGGCTTGGATGCGAATCCAGGGGGTGGCGGGGAGGGGACGCAGGCCCTCTAGTCGTGTGGCTGAGGGGCTGTTGGAATGGGAGTCAGGACTTCCTGCCGGAAGGCCGGAACGCAGCGCTTGGCGTCCTTGAGAGCAAAAACCGCTGCTCCTCTAATAAGGGGTCGTTCCTTTTTCTGGACGCTAATCGTTTCTCCTGCCTATCGCTCTGGCATGTCGGAGAGGTGGATTTCATCAGCCACCTTGACGCCGACCTGGATGGGTGACCTCGTGGTCGTCTCCGGGATCACAGAGCTGTGGGGAGTGGGGATATCCCGGGGAGACCTCGCCGCCGCCCCTGCGAGCTCTTCCACGACCGGGTGGGTCGAGTGACAAGCGACCCACGTGAACTGAGCGGGCGGAAGCAGCCAAGACCGCTTTCTTTAAACGTATGGCTTTGGTTTGTTTTCAAAGAGAGGTGGCTTTCAGCTGTAGTACTAACAAATAATTAGACTTTCTTAAAGGATGGAATGTTGGTTTTGGTTTAATGTGATCGCAGTTAAGATATGACACTTGGTGACCTTGACCTATCTTTTGAAACTGAGGTTTGCACTAGGTTCTCACTTTGCTTGTGCCTTCATCTTCCTTCATTTACACACACAGACGTTTTTAAGGAACTTCTGGATATATTTTGGATATTAAAAAGTAATGTGGCTATAGTAAGTAAAACGATTTATCCTGATGTTCGATGTCATTGATTAGCAGTAGGTGGGTATTCAAGTGACTGGAGCGATCTTTGGTTTACAGTGTTTGTTACTTGAGGAAAAAAATGACTACGTTGGGTCTTTCATTTTAGAGTTAAATATGGGTGATGTTGAGAAAGGCAAGAAGATTTTTGTTCAGAAGTGTGCCCAGTGTCACACCGTGGAAAAGGGAGGCAAGCACAAGACTGGGCCAAATCTCCATGGTCTTTTTGGGCGGAAGACAGGTCAGGCTGCTGGATTCTCTTACACAGACGCCAATAAGAACAAAGGTAAGAGGAAGACAGTTGTTAAATAACACAAATTGCATGACTCTAAACTGTGACCTATGGCAAACTCTTTATCAGGAGTGTGAAGTGCTTTACCAGTGCATCCTTTCTTGTTTAGGCATCACCTGGGGAGAAGATACCCTGATGGAGTATTTGGAGAATCCCAAGAAGTACATCCCTGGAACAAAAATGATCTTCGCCGGCATTAAGAAGAAGGGAGAAAGGGCAGACTTGATAGCTTATCTCAAAAAAGCTACTAATGAGTAATAAGTGGCCACTGCCTTATTTATTACAAAACAGAAGTGTCTCATGACTTTTTTTATGTGTACCATAATTTAATTGATCTCTTATACCAGAATTCATATCATGAGTGGCTGACAGAATATTTTTGTTGGACAGTCCTGATTTAACTAAAACTGGTTTGTGGTTATGTGAATACGATCTTTTTTTAATTTCAATAGTAATTTCAATTTTGAAAATGCTATCTCACTGTTTTCCCCCTTCTAAGGATAAGATTGTATTTGATTAGTAATGTTCAACTTTTCACAAAGATGGTGAATGCCATCTTAAAATCTATTGGAAATTGGTTTTATATTTAGATTTATATAACTGGTTATATGAATATATTTAAATACTGAGGAAGTCCCTTAACTGTCTCAGAACCAAGCAAGGCTCGTCTTTTTTGTGTTCATTGGCCTCTTAAAAGCAAGGACTGAAGATAAAGTAGCAATATCTACTTTATATTTTTGGTTTTAACTATGCCAATCTAATTAGAATTCCCTGTATCTAAAAATACTTTTACTTACTAAAAGATATTTTAGTGTGGTTTATGTATAATATCAAATAAATACTTTAATGCTTCTCCGTTTTTATAGGCAATCTTTAAGGTCAAGTGCTTTTAAAAGTTAGTGTGACAGGAAATAGTAGCAAGTTAACCTTTACTTTTGAATTCTTTATTATCTAAGTCAGACCTAAGTTATAATTTAGGATTGTCTTTAAAACAGCCATCAAAAACACATAAAACCGTGGAACTACTATGTATGTGTGATTGGGAATGGTGCTTTTGCCAACTCATTAGAGGGATTAAAGTAGGGGAGATATATGCAAATTTTAAAATTATGTGTGATCCTGAAACTTGAGATAATTAAAAACAAAATCACAGATCATAATTTTTTGGCTGTGCTTGATTTAATGACTGATGCCAAAAATTTTAATGGTTAAAAAGTATAATAGTCCTAAATATCGATGCAGCAGTGTTACTAGTCATGGACTTAAATAATTATTTTAGACACAGTGTGTACCATACACACAGTAAGTAGTCCTTGGAAATTTTAAGGAGATGGTAAGCTTGAACTAAGTTGAGAAGAATAATGAGAGAAATAGGTCTAGGCTGGTGGAAGTGAGAATCTGTCTGTGGGACAGTGAGGAGACAGGAAGAGGGCTTCAACTCTGGTTTCAATGTAATAGGAATGGTTAAATAGGCCTTTTAGGCCTGGCAGTGATTGTAACATGTGGGCCTCATTTTTATTTATATAAGAAATGTGAGAAACCAAGGAAGTCAGTGTGGAAACATACAGGAACAATTTTGGAAGGCCTTCTGTAATTCAGGTTTCAAGTCCCAATCTGAATATTGGTTGGGGGTCTAAAAATGCATTCTGGAAATCCTGCAAAAGTTTCAGTCTTTGAAATCCCTTGTAACAGAGGGCTTGGTGATTGTATAAATTAGTGATGTTTAGAGATGATGTAGCAGTTAACTTCTGAGGGATAATTCTGGACTAATGTGGACAGAACTGAAGGCTAGGACGTTGATTTTTATTGTTTTGTGCCCTGGGAATGATATAGAAAGTGAGCCTTCTTTTAAGATAGATATAGAAATTTAGCTCAATATTTATAGTCACTAGGCCTTTCATCTTGGTTAGTATACAAGTTCAGAAATTTTATTTTATCATTTAACTCAGAAGTAATCAATCCCTGCTGATTTACCCATCTAGCTAAAGGCTTCTGGTTAATTCACATACAATATATGCCTTTCTTGAGAGCTTGGGTTGATTTTATATGCAGAGCATCCCTGTTCGATATTTATAGTTTTGAAATTTTTCTCATTTTTATGCCTTCTGCGTTTACTAAGGCCTGTGTTGGCAAAGTTGATAACCTGCCATATTTTAGGTGAGTTAACACTCAAATTCCTCTGGTGACTTTGATGTAAGTGATCCTGTAATTAGTTAGGACATTTTGGCCGGGCTTGTGGCTCATGCTAGCAGCCACAGCACTTTGGGGTGCTGAGGCAAAAGGACATTTCTAGCAGTAAAAGGGTGTATATACTGTTATAAATAAGAAAATTGGGACACCCCACATGTCTTCCATTTCTGGTGCTTCGCTGTAGGTGGCTAGGTTAGTATCAGAAGTGAGCCAGGTGAATTTAAGGACTATTTTTCCAGGTCCCACCTGCACTGGATTTTGTTTAGAATGGCACTGTCCAACAGAACTTCCTATCGTGATATCTCAGACCTGTGTTGTCCAATATGATAGCCACTAACCACATGTGGCTATTACGCTCTTAAAGTGGGGCTTATGTGACTACAGGACTGAATATTTTATTCAACTTGAGTTAATTTGCATAGCTATAAGTGACTAGTGGCTACTGTATTGACTACATGGGTCTAGGACTAGAACCAGTAGTTCTGTAACGAAAGTGCTTCCCTTGGACTCTTCATCTAGTATTTTTTTATTTTATTTTTTGAGTTGCAGTCTCACTCTGTCACCCAGACTGGAGTGCAGTGGCACGCTTACTGCCTGCTGGGCTCAGGTGATCCTCCCACCTCAGCCTTCAAGTAGCTGGAATCACAGGCATGTACCACCATGCTCGACTAATTTGATTTACTATAGAGATGAAGTCTCGCCATGTCGCAAAGGCTAGTCTCGAACCCCGAGCTCAGGCAATCTTCTCACCTCCACCTCCCAAAATGTTGGGATTACAGGCTTGAGCCACTGCACCCGGCTTCCAGTTTCTTTATAGCCGTTAATTATGTTGTGTATTTTTGCTTTAACCTCTGAAGATTGTTTGTTGTAAATTAAATAGTGTGATGGAATTCACATCACTGTCTAGGAAGAGGCCTTTCCAGGGACAATTGACTAGTCTCAGGCTTTTTCATATGGGTCAGACTCAGGTAAAAATAAACTACGTAGCTCGGCATGGTGGCATACCTGTAGTCCCAGCTATTGATGTTCAAGGCTACAGTGAGATATGGCTCCACTGCACCCCAGCCTAGGTGACAGTGAAACCTCATCTCTTACAAAGTCAGAAAATTAAAATAAGAGTGAACTATGGTTTTCTTACGATGGAGAATATTTCCAGTGATGAGCTGTTTTGGCTATCCTTCATCTTAACAGTATCATGAAAGCCAGGCAAGATGTTACTGAGCATGGGATTAGAGCTATATAGTTCACACCAATGAGGCTTGGTCATATAACTAATACCCTTAATAGTGCATTTTGTCTCAGATAAACCTCTTCCCGGCAGTGCTGGGGTACATACTGAATCTCTGGCTAACTTTTTTTGTGCCCCCAGACCACCTGGTTTTCACATCCTTTGAGTTTAATACAAAGTATTAGATTTCCACGTTTTTCAGTGGACAGGTCTATGCAAACTTACTCTTGAAATCCAAGAAAGCTGAGGCGCCAAATAAAGAGGCTGACATAGTATTTTCTTTAAAAGACATGTTTAATAGGTCCTTAAGAACAGAAGTCATGTCTGTGTCTCAGGCTGAGGCAAGATCATGAGTCTTTACCCCATTATCCGCCCCCCCCCACACACACACCAGGGGCTTACATACCATACTGGAGGGGTGATTCAGAAGGGATGTGTAAGACAATTGAAGAGAACATCTGAGGTCATTCGACCTTAGGGCAGGATTTATGGTGAGTACCTACTCTTATAAGGAACAATAGATAATCTTAAAAGACTTTCCAAAGGGGTGAATCAGCAGTCAACATGGTGGATTAACATCCCAGATGGAGTTGCTTAGCCTTCACAACACTGAATAATTGGATTTCCAGGTTGTCTTTGTTGGGGAAGTGATGCCCTCAGGCTATTTTGTTTCAGTGAAATAGACTTACTTGCCTTTCTCAAGAGTTAAACTTCCAGGTTGTTAGGAGGAACTTCACTGACATTCCCTGTGTTCAACAAAGAAAATAAAGTTTTTCATACCTGGAAAGACAATGGGGAGAGAGCTAGTGTGTGGTAACTGATAATGTCATTGACAGCTTTTAGAAATAGCCTGGCAAAAGTGGCAAGTGAGGGACTGACTGAATTGCTAGAACTTTGATAAAAGATCCCAATTTTAATCACGAGTGAAGTCTTAGGATGTTGGAACTGGAAGAGCTCATAGAGTTCTAACAACCCAAGTGTACCATTATACAGATGAGAAGGGAGGTTAACCTGAACTAGGCTTCTCTAACTGCTGAGCAGCTTATCTGAAACCAGAACCAGCATACCTTACCTCAGTTTGGTCTTAGTCAAAACCCCCATTGTCAGACACTAATTAATTTCCTGTTTGGTTTTTCATCCTCAGTTCATTAGAAACGCAGCTATGTTCCACATTGAGGCCATATTTAATATATATGTAAACATTTAAGCATGTTAAATTTAACATTTTAAATTTATTTAAGCATTCAAATGTACCTAAAGCTTGAACAGTGTCATTTGAGAAGAGACCACTGGCCGCGTGTATTATCTAAACTGTAACAGAATACTAGGCCTGGGATTAGAACAAACTGTTTAGAGTATGTGTCAGTAAGCAACAACCAGTGGGCCCAGTCTGAAGAGACACTGTTTTTTGTAAATAAAAGTTTATTGGCTCACAGTCACATTTATAATATGTGTTGTCCAGGGATGCTTTTGTGCTACAACATTAGTGTGTAAGTTGCAGCAGACTGTGTGGCCCACAAAGCCTAAAGTGTTTAATGTCCAGCACTTTACAGAAAAAGTTTCTCAACCCCTGGTTTAGAGTTTTACTTTGCCAATCTGATTAACACAGTCTTATTTTTGCTACTTGGAGAATGGGAATAATAACCACCTGAGAAAAATAACGTCTGAAAAAGCCTGTACCTGGGGTAAGCACAGAAAGATGTGCTCATTTTATACCCGTGTCATCCTCTGAAAGTCACATAGTGAAGAATGACTACTGACTGATCATCTCTGTGACATCTGACACCCTTGACCACACTTCCCTTGATTTAAATGGGTTTCACATTCACTTGAAATAAAACAGGCATCATAAAAATATGCACATGTAGATGTAGTAATCTGTTAATTACCTGAATACATACTTCAGCATGACATTTTGCCTAAATTCTAGTCCAACTTAAATTGCTCTGTAGTTATATTCACGTCTCAATTCATCATCACCACATAAGGGGTTTAGGACAAGTATTGTCCCTAATTTACAGATAAGTAAACAGGCTCAGAGGCCGTTATTGCTGAAGGTCACAGGTGAATTGCCTTGCTAGCAGTACCACCTATACTGACACCTGCCTTTCTTTATGCAGTGCCTTCTAAAACTCCACATAGGCCAGGCATGGTGTTTCACACCTGTAATCCCAGCAACTCAGCAGGCTGAGGTGGGAGAATTGCTTGAGGCCAAGTGTTGAGGTTGCAGTCAGCTATGATCATGCCACTGCCCTCCAGCCTGGGCAACAGAGCAAGACTTGTCTCTATGAAAAAAAATAAAAAGTTAGCTGGGCGTGGTGGCACATGCCTGTAGTCTCAGCTACTCAAGATGCTGAGGTGGGAGGATCACTTGAGCAGGAGGTTGAGGCTGCAGTGAACTATGATCATGCCACTGCGCTCCCTCCTGAGTGACGGTGCCTCTCAACACACACAAAAATTAGAACTCCATGTAAACTGGGTCATCTCTATTATCCCTTTTATAGATCACTCATGCACTTCTTTTCCTTAAGAGAAACAGCTTTCTCCAGGCTTGTACACCTCTCAGTTCTCACAAGTAGAGCCTGCCCATTCTTCCACACTGTCCTCAGCAAAAGCCAGGTAGTCTTGGCATCTTCCAGATCATCACTCTTCCTCTCACAGGCGGAGCTACTATGTAGATCCCTGACATCTGCATGAACTTTTTGCTGTCATCTGTGTTTCTAGACCTTCGTTACATTCACTGAGCATGTCACCCGACTTCTGGTATCTATCTACTCCAGCTCCCCCTTTAAAAAAATTACCCTGGTAATAACTACATACAAGCAAATGAATGAGCCATCTTTAATGCCACCAGAGCCTCAAATTTTACTTTTTTTTAACTCTTCTCAATACTTTCCCATCACTACAATTTAAACTTGTGACCAGGCACAGCGGTTCACGCCTGTAATCCCAATGCTTTGGGAGACAAGTGGGAGGAATTCAAGACCAGCTTAAGCAACATAGCGGGACCTCATCTCTAACAAAAAAATAGAAAAATTGGCCAGGCGTGGTGGAACACACCTGTAGTCCCAGCTACTCAGAAGGGTGAGGCCGTAGTATTGCCTAAGCTCAGGAGGTCAAGGCTGTGGTGAGCCATGATTGTGCCACTGCACTGCAGCCTCGGCAACAGAGTGAGACCCTGACTCAAAAAAAATTTTAACTTTAATTTTTAAAAAAGAAAGAAATACAATGTAGATGTCATCACTCCAGAACTACTCAACCTCTTAAATTAGAAATCCCACTACACCAGTCTTTGATCACAACCTCATGTTGTTCCATGTCTGTTGTTCTTATTTTTATTGCACCTCCTTGAACTCAACCTCCAGGCCCCAATTATTCTGTTATGGCCTCCCTTCCTTAGCTTATCAGTGTGTCTTTTCTGTCACCGCATTGCATGCTTCCTCTACCTTTGTCACCTGTGTTTCCTTGTGTGGTATCTGCTTTGCAAACTCTCAGCTTGGGAACAATAGCCCAGCCATCTTTCTCCATGTCCATACCTGCTCTGAGCACTGTTGGAGAAAACCATGCTCTGCCATCAGCGCCAGTGTAAACTTACCATCTCTCATTCAGCTGAACCAACAAAAACCCTGTGCAACTGTCCTTTCCCAGTCTTCCTTGAGATAATTTTATAAGTTCATCAAGCTTCTCAAGCTTATCTTATTCCCACCCCCCTTTCTCATAGCAAATGGCCTTGCCTTCCATTTCAGATATGAATTTTCTATTTCCTGACACAAAGAAGGATTTTGTTATCTTCCTAGCCCCAATCCATCTTGAACGATGTTATTTTAAATTTAGATATGGTTAGGGGCAGGGTGCAGTGGCTCATGTCTATAGTGATCCCAGCTATTTGGGAGACAGAGGTAGGAGAATCGCATGAGTCTGAGGAGTCCGAGACTGCAGTAAGTTAGTCTTATGCCACTGCACTTCAATCTGGGGGGTGATACAGCAAGATCCTGTCTCTTAAAAAAAAAAAAAGATGATTCACAATGTTCAGTTACACAAAACAGTTGTTTCAGATGTCGCAGACACTATTGCATGGTCAATCAAACACCCATTCCCCCTCTGCTTCCCTCTTCCACAGAAGCTGGAAGAACTGTATATTTATTTTCTCCTTTCTCCTCAGTGCAGGAACTTTGCATGGACTAGCCACACTTCCACAGTACAAGGCTGGGTGTGGTGACTCATGCCTGCAATCCCACCACTTGGGAGCCCCAGGTGAGAGGATCTCTTTGAGTGCAGGAGTTAGAGACCAGTCTAGGCAACAGAGTGAGACTGCCTCTACAAAAAAATCAAAAAATTATCTGGGCATGGTGGCACGCACTTGTAGTCCCATCTGTTTGGGAGGCCGAGGTGAGAGGATTACTGGAGCCCAGGAGTTAGAGACCAGTCTAGGCAATGTAGCTAGACCATCTCTACAAAAAAATCAAAAAACTATCCAGGCATGGTGGCACGCGCCTGTAGTTCCAGCTACTTGAGGCCAAGAGGTTGATGTTGCAGCGAGGCTGAGGTGGAAGGATTGCTTGAACCCAGGCGGTTGAGGCTGCAGTAAGCTATGATTGTGCCACTGCACTTCAGCCTGGGTGACAGAGTGAGACCCCACCCTTAAAAAAAATACAAATATACTGTCTGCATAAGTTCTGGAAATGAATTTTTTCTAATTCATCTAAAATTTTATGAAATTGTAGCTGTCTCTACCCAAATCAGGTGTGTGTAGCATGTCCAGATCAAGAAAAGACAAATCCTTCCCACTTGGGGATTACGGGAAATCTATAGATTTTCTATGCTACCTGCACTGATTTGGGGCACACTGTATTGTCAATAAGATGAAAACCATCCTTGCAATTTTAACTGGTGAACATTGGAGGAAGACAACCCAAGGTTCGCACCCTCTGCTGACATTGCTTAATGGAATCTTAGCACATTAACCTTTCTGTACCTCATCTGTAAACTGGCACTGATTATATCAGCCCTTAGTATTGTTGTAAGGATTAACCAGGAGAATGTACTTGGCACATTGCCTGGCACTCAGTAAACACTCAATGGTTGACTGTTCTTGAACTAGATGGATATAGGACAATTGTCCAATTGTTTTTGACAGTTGGACAGATTGCATAAGAGAGGATACTCCATGTGATGGTTCTTCGAAGTAAAGTGAATGGCAAGTGTAGTGGAAATCTATATGCCTGACTCAGGTTCTCAACTCTAATAATTGACCCATCAGGTGATGTCTCATTCATTCTTTGCTTACTGAACCAAGGTTCAGTGACGTTCAACCTCCACCAATTCCGTTTACCTTGAGAACTTTTCTAAGGGGGGCTGAGACTTGTGGTTAAAGGGCAAAATGGGCTCTTAATTTGTATACGCTCTCATCTTCTAAGTGGGCCTAGTTTTTCTAGTAGCCTAAGAAAGATAAAGT
This sequence comes from Carlito syrichta, assembly GCF_000164805.1. Lineage (NCBI taxonomy): Eukaryota > Metazoa > Chordata > Mammalia > Primates > Tarsiidae > Carlito > Carlito syrichta. The sequence goes on from NW_007259215.1 coordinate 27,240, forward strand.
TATTAATATCCTATTTACTGGGATAATACCATCCTTGGCCAACTTCTCCTGAACCTTAAAGCTAATCTCAACAGGAAGGGAAACAAATTGAGATGGAAATATGTGCATTAGAGGCAACTTAGAGTAGGGAAGTATTTAGGAGCCTGGCTGCCACCCTCCATTCTTCCCTTTCCCAGGAAGATTTGTCAGGAGGTTCAGTTCAGATCATAGCAGGGTGTCACCTGGAGAACCCTTACCTGTGAAGAGCCAGTGGTCCTGTGTCCTGTCCTGTCACAATGCGTTGCTAAGTTGTCTTGAGCAATATTCAGTGGGTATGTTATTAAAGGCTGTTGGTTCTGGAATATTCAGCGCCTCATATAATTCTTGAATGGGGCATGTGTAACATAACAAAAAATCGCCATTAGAGAGATGGCGGGGGAAGGCATCTGTGGGAGATATTTTAACTTGTGGATCTCCTGAGTTAGATTAGGTTGAGACATTAGAAAACCAGTCTTAGTGGGAATGACAGGGCCTGTCCAGTATACTGCTTCCCCAACTTGGTATCTCTCAAGATAAGGTAATGAAGGGAAACTTTGTGCTATACCTCAAGATCATTGAAGATTCAGATAAAGAAAACAAAATGTAGACTGTACATGCCAGCCAGCCAGATATCCTGCCTAAAGATTCTGATAGTGTGCTCTCTCTTCTTTTTTTTTTTTTTTTTTGTTTGTTTTTGAGACAGGATTTTACTCTGCCACACAGACTGGAGTGCAATGGCACCTTCACAGTTCGCCTCAGCCCCTAACTCTTGGGCTCAGGCAATCCACCTACCTCAGCCTCTTGAGTAGCTGGATCAATGGACTCATGCTACCACACCCAGCTAATTTTTCTATTTTTTGTAAAAATGGGATCTCGCTTTGTTGCTCAGACTAGTCTCAAAGTCCTAGGCTCAAGCAATCCTACTACCTCAGCCTCCCAAAGTGCTGGGATTACAGGTGTGGGCTACTGCACCCAATTTGCCTGAAGATTCTGATAGCTTTCTACTCTCCATCCTAAAGTGACTCAGGCAGGTTAGCACCAAGGCCTATATGTTAGATGCGAGAATGCAGGCAAGGTGTGTGATTCTCTAATGTATCCTATCAGTTGAAGCGATTGCCCTCTTCACCCAAGCTGGTTCTCCAGCAAAATATCCTGAAAGTAGACAGCTGATGTCTTCATTCTTAGCCTTCTACATAGGAGGTGCCATATCCAAATCAAACTACCTCTTGAGTTCATAGGATGACTGGGAATGACCCTTCCAGAAACAGCCACAACCTCTCCACCATTGGCTCTCCTCCTGTTCCACTGACCATTCCTTCTCAACCTCATCTATAGGCTTCTTTTTGTTCACTCTTGCAGAGATTGTGGTTGGCTTACACAATACCTATTTTCTCCTTCATGTTTAGTAACAGAACCTTTATTTATTTGTTTATTTAGGGTGGTAATATACCTATAAAAGACTACATTGCATATCTTCCACAGGTGTGATCCACGGTTCAAGTGGAAGTCAGTTGGGTGGGACTTCTGCAAAATCTTTTGTAAAGAGATCTGACTCAGTTAGGAGGCCTGCCCTTTTGCCCTTTGCTTTTTCTCTTCTTCCTGCCTTGAACCTGGACGGGATGGCTGAAACTCTTCTGGCAGCCATCTTGGATTGTGGCACTACTGAACATGGAAACCACACTCCTGAGGATAGGAGAGTGGAAGACTGGAAGAACCCGGCACATTGGCGATATGGTAAAGCTGCCATACCAGCTCAGACTTCCTTAACAACTTAAGAAACTCCCTTCTTATTTACACTGTTGTTACTTCAGTTTTTGTTATCTGCAGCTGATTCTAATCCTAACTGATACACTCAACCCTTATGTAATAGTGATCCCTAAAGTCATGCCTTCAATCTTTTTCTTTGTGTTTTTCCCTTGGCAGTATCCACACCCATGACTCAAGCACACACATGCCAATGACTTCATATCTATATCTACAGTGCAAATTTCACCTGAGTTCAAAAACCATAGACTCAACTGCCTTTTAGGCATCTTTATTTGGGTACTTCCAAGGACATTATGAAAGATTAAGCAAGGGTTCTCCAAATATAGAAATGCCCTAATCTCTGGAACCTGTGAATGGTAACTTGTATAGCAAAAGGGACTTTACAAATGTGGTGAAGTTAAGGATTTTGAGATGGGAGTTTACCCTGGCGTATCTAGATGGGACTGATATAATTACAAAGGTCTTTATAAATGAAGGAAACAGGAATCAGGGTTAGTGGTGGCAATGTGACAAAAGCAGAGATGAGAGTGATTGGCCACAAGCCAAGGGATACTGGCAGCCTCTAGAAGCTCGGAAAGCACAGAATGGATTCCCCTTTTGAATCTCCAGAAGGAACCAGCTTGGATGACACCCTGAGTTTAGCCCATTGAAACCCATTTTGAACTTTTGGCCTCCAAAACTGTAAAAGAATAGAGTTTACCGGAATTTGTTACTATGGTAATGGGAAATTAATACAGGCACCTCAAATCTAACAACTCCAAAAAAAATTCATTAACTGTTCCCAAAACCTGATCCTCTTATATTCTATCTTTATTATTTTATCATTCAATCTAGAAATTAGTCATACATCAGAGATTATCCCACTCATCCTTCACTCATCGCTGGGCATTTTCAATTCTGTGAATGAACAATCTTTCAAATCCATTTTGAATTCAAGCCTTCATGGTCTTCCATCTGAGCTATTGCTGTAGCCCAGTGGTTCTTAAATCGGGGTGAATTTACCACCCAGGGGACACTTGGCAATGCCTGGAGACATTTTGGGTTGTCAGCAGTGTGGGAGGGGAGAGGCCAAAGATGCTACTGAACAGTACACAAGAACCCCCCATAACAAAGTTACCTGGCCCAAAACATCAGTAATGCCAAGGGTGAGAAACTCTGCTGCAGTCTTGTAACTAGTCTCCCACCTCCCATATTAAACCCTTCCAGTCTTGACTGTTCCAAATCCCAACTCCTTCATAAAACCTATTTTGGGATCCTCATAACCTCATTCCAATGAGTCCTCATCCAATAGTGCCAATATCTCAATCATCTGTAAATTGATTATCATTATTTTCTCTCAGTTTTTGGTCATTATATCCCTTTTCTTGATATGCCAGGTAATTTCCAATTGGATACTGACACAGAGTATGAAAAATGATAGTGCCTCTGTATGATGTGTTCCTCCAGAGAAGGTTTACCCTTTCTTTTGCTAGATAGATACAATGATTATTTTAATCCATTTAGGGGCTGAGCTGACTCGATGCTGGGTTGAAAATTTATGAAGGCTTTTTCTACCCCTGGTCCAGCTCTACTATGAGAGTGTAGCTTTCTGGGATTCTAACAGAGCCTGGGAGTTGACTGAGCTCATCCCACAGTAAGTCTTGGACCTTGTCTCTTCAGCACTACAAGACTGACAAAAACTCTGCTCTGCGACTTGGGAACTTTCTGCTTCGCTTCTTAGACTGTCTTGTTGAGTTTGAAAATTTACCAAATATCTTCAGGGCAGACTGCTTCTTCCTTCTCACTAAGATTCTGAATCCCTGAGATACTGCCTAAAGCTCTCTCATTTCTCTGCCTTTTAGTAGAGACCCTCTGCCCAAAACTTTTTCCTGGCTTTTTTTTTTAACTAATATTTTTTAAAGACAAGATCTCACTCTGTTGCCCAGGCTGGAGTATGGTGGTGCCATCATAGCTCACTGCAGCCTTGAATTCCTGGGCTCAAGTGATATTCCCGCCTCAGCTTCCTAAGTAATCGGCACTATGGGCACCATGCCTGATTTTTTTTTTTTTTTGTGGATATGGGATCTTGCTATGTTGCCCAGACTGGTCTCCAACTCCTGGGCTCAAGTGGATCCTCCCACAGACCTGAGCTACCTACCACTCCTGGCCTTACCCAAGATTCCTTAGGCTTTTGTCCCACACCCACAGTTGGTAGTTATCCTGAGGAAAAATATAACTACAGACTTCCACGTTACCTCTCTATGCAATTCTCTCCTCATTCTTTCAAGACCTGATTTTTCTCCACTGTCTTCAAGCAGATTTAAAAAGCAAAAGTAAAATAAAAATCCTCTGGTCTTTCTTTCTCTTTCTTTCTTTTTCTTCCTTCCTTCCTTCCTTCCTTCCTTCCTTCCTTCCTTCCTTCCTTCCTTCCTTCCTTCCTTCCTTCCTTCCTTTTTTTCTCCTTTTCTTTTCTTTTGAGTTGGAGTCTCACTCCATGGCCCAGGCTGGAGTGCAGTGGCGCACTCACAGCCACCCCAGCATAGACCTGCTGGGCTCCAGTGATTCTTCCGCCTCAGCCTTCGAAGTAGCTAATTTTTAAAAAATAGTTATTATAGGGATGAGGTCTTGCCAAGTTGCCTGGGCTAGTCTTGAACCTTCAGGCTCAGGCAATCCATTCGCCTCGGTCTCCCAAAGTGCTGGGATTACAGGCTAAGCCACCCAGCCCCGCCAAAAATTCTCTGATGTTTCTAGCCAGTCTTAGCAGGAGTGCTTCTGCAGGAGATGGTACCTTTAGCTCCACACAAGAAGGAGAGAGAGGTGCAGCTCGGGCCTCACAAACTGCCCCCTCCTCTTTATCCTGGACCTACAGGTTCACATACAAATGACCCGCCACTGTAAAGAACTCGCCCATGCCTGAGCCTTGCCTTAATAGAACAGAGGAATAACATTTTCCCCACAGCCCAAGAGCATCTCAGTCCTGCTTGTTTCTGGATCCCCAGACAAGCCTCACTCTACATGCCAGGCCAGGGTAAATAATGCCTGGGCTTTCTTGTTTTTCTGAAAAGTGGGATCGCCTGCTTTCCAAATCCTTTGATTTTATTTTATAGTGCTCTAACTCCTCTCTCTTTTTAAAAAAATTCTGGGGTAAACCCGTGCCAGCTCCAAATCATTCGTGAAAGAAGACTCATTTGGATATGTTAGATATGTTGCATTCTGTTTTTTCATTTATTCCCCAGATACAAGCTTTAATAGCTGTCTTGTGGGTCTCATTTTCTTCTATGGATTGTAAATTGGTCAATTTGTGACTGTGTTGCTAAGCAGAGTCAAAGTCAAAGATCTTTATTAAAAATGTTAAAGGCTCACGCCTATAATCCCAACACTTTGGAAGGCCGAGGTGAGAGGATTGCCTGAGCCCATGGGTTGGATACGAGCCAGGGCTACTTGGTGAGACCTCATCTGTACAATAAATCAAAAAATTAGCCGGGTTTGGTGGCACTTGCCTATAGTTCCAGCTATTTGGAAAGCTGAGGCAGAAGGATTGCTAGTGCCCAGCAGGTTGAGGCTGTGGTGGCTGTGAGCATGCCACTGCACTCCAACCTGGGCAACAGAGTGAGACTTCAACTCAAAAACAAATAAATAAACAAACAAATAACTAAATACAATAATGGTAGCTATTTTATAGCTACAATATTCTGTACTCTAATTGCATGGGCATCAGGTGATTCCTATGCCTGGTCTCATTTAGCAGCTACCAATCCTGTGCATATAGATGGGAGAAGTGGTCATCATCTATTGTATTTATGAGGAAACAAGTTAAGAGATGTTAAATTACTCGTTACTAAGTTACAGAACTAAGATTCAAAGTCAGGGCCCTCCGACTCCAAAGCCCTTGCTCTTTCTTTTATTTTTTATTTTTTTATTTTAAAGATGTGGGGTACAACTCAGGGTTAGGTATACAGATGTTCATTATGTAAGTACCCTTGTTAATGAGGTGTGCCCCTCTCTGGCAGTTTCCCTCAACTGCCAATCCCACTTCTCCTCCCCTGGCAATTTCCCACTACTGTCAATCCCTTTCTTATAATATTATGATAATTGTTTAAGGTTCACTTATGAGTGAGAACATGTGGTGCTCTGTTCTTTGTTTTTGTGATAGATCACTGAGTATGATCGACTCCAAATCCATTCAAGTTGCTGCAAAGTTCATAGTCCTTGCTCTTTCTAATATACTTCCACCTCCTTACCCTTACTTCTCTGTATCTGATGCCACATACAGTGCCGATGCCTGGCTTATCATTGTGATGACCCGCAGGCCGCCAGTGAGTGTATGGATACCTCAGAATGGCCCATCACCTTAACTGGGTAGTTAAAATGCAGTGACAATGCAGGACATTTTAAAAGGCTGATAATAACATTTAAGAATATTATGCTTCTGTTAACAGATGAATGGGTAAAGAAAATGTGGTATAGGATAGGAACCCCTCCCCCCCAAAAAACAGAATTATTTTGTGGAGGGCAGGTCCCTTGTAGTACAGGCTTTCCCCACCAGGTAAGTGCTACAGGAACCCATCACCATCAGTGTACCAGCCAACGTTGTTGTGAGAGTCTGCATTCAGTTTCAATGAATTTTTTTCTTTGGAGATACGTTCAACATGTTTGCTCATTTCATGATGGGCGGTTTACATGAACAGCGTGCTGAGTGCTCAGCAGTTTTGACCAAAAACGACATGACCCCCATGCCCCACTCTCCCTATTCATCTGATCTTGCCTGGGGTGAGTTTTTTGTTGTTGTTTAGTCAATGAAAAAGTTCTCAAAGGAAAACATTTTGTCAATGTGGAAGAGGTGAAGCAAAAAATGGCAGAAGCACTAAAAGGCATCCAAACTGATGAATTCTAACACTGTTTTGAACGGTGGAGAAAATGTCAGAGAGTACTTTGAAGGTGACTGAAGTTTAAACATGTAAGAATAAATACACAATTTTTTTTTTTTTTATTAATCAGTATTTTTTATTATGGTTTTGTGGGGTACAGTTAAGGGTAGGTGTACAATGACGTTTCATTCAGGCACCCTGTAGATAAGAAGTGTTTTCCCATCCCCCGACAGATATTTGCTACTGTTAATCCCATCCCCCTCCCCCCCATAGTTTCGCAGTACCATCCGTCATTTTCTCATAGTATTGCATTGGATGTTCAAGGTCCATTATATGAGTGAGAACATGTGATATTCGGATTTTTGTTTTTGTGAGAGGTCACTCAGTATTATAGACTCTAGTTCCATCCAGGTTGCAGCGAAATTCATGATTTTGTTCTTTTTTATGGCTGCGTAGTATTCCATCGTATATATGTACCACATTTTTTTAATCCAGTCCTCTTTTGATGGGCAGCATGGTTGTTTCCAGGTTCTTGCTATTGTGAACAATGCTGCGATAAACATACGTGTGCAGGTATCTTTTTTATAAGAGTGATTTGTGTTCTTCAGGGTATATTCCCAGTAGGGGGATTGCAGGGTCATATGGAAGGTCAATTTTTAGAGCTTTTAGGAATCGCCACACTGCTTTCCACAGAGGTTGCACTAGTTTACACTCCCACCAACAGTGTAGAAGTGTTCCCTTTTCACCACACCCTCTCCAGCAGCTGTTATTTTTTGAGTTGTTGATAATTGCCATTCTGACTGGAGTTAGGTGGTATCTCAGTGTGGTTTTGATTTGCATCTCCCTGATGATTAGTGAGGTTGAGCATTTCTTCATGTGTTTGTTGGCTGCTCGAATGTCTTCTTTTGTGAAGTGTCTGTTCATGTCTTT
>NW_007259215.1:35180-41675 GCF_000164805.1 Carlito syrichta
TATGAATTCCTGTGTTGTTTTTTCTAGGTCTGAGAAGAATGTTGTTGGTAATTTAATGGGTATTGCAATACACAATTTTTTAACAAATAAATTCCAGTTTTTGGGGGGTCGCCCCTCATACATACAATGGACTACTACACAACCTTTATAGAGAAGAAAATCTGGGCCAGGTGTGGTGGCTCACACCTGTAATCCCAGCAATTTGGGATGCAGAGTTGGGAGGATTGCTTGAGCCCTGGAGTTTGAGACCAGCCTGGGCAGCATAGCGAGACCTTGTCTCTACAAAAAAAAACCACAAAAAATTAGCCTGGCAAGATGGTGCACATCTGTAGTCCCCAGCTACTTGGGAGGCTGAGGTGGAAGGATTGCCTGAGTCCAAGAGGTCGAGGCTGTGGTGAGCCTACATTGTGCCACGGCACTCTAGTCTGGGTGACAGAGTGAGACTCGAACACAAAAAAAGAGAAAAATATTCTGTCATTTGTGACAACATCAATGAACTTGAAGGACATTATGCTAAGTGAAATAAGCCAGGCACAGAAAGACAGATACTACATGATTTCACTTTTAGGTAAAACCCTAAAATGTCAAACTCTTGGTAGAATGATGGTTACCAGAGGCTGGCAGGAGGGTGGGGAGAGAATTGGGGAAAGTGAAGATGGTCTAAGCATACAAAGTTTTAGTGATTTATTGCACAGCAGGATGACCATAGTGACCACAGGTAATGTATTATCTATTTCAAAATTGCTAAAATGGTGGATTGTAAACGTTCTTACCCCCAAACACACACACAAATGATAACCAGGCAAGGTAATGGATATGTTAAATATCTTGATTTCATCTTTTTACAACGTATACATATATCAAAGCATCACATTGTGTCCCATAAATCTATGCAAATATTATGCCTAAGTACTAGTCAGTGACTGGGAACACACAAAGAAGATCAGAGGCTCTAAGTACCTTATTATCACTGAAAAGATAAAATAAAGAGATTCTTAGTGTGACCATTAGTGACTTGCTGATGGGGTCAAACAACTGGCCTCACCTGGATCGTGCAAAGGTAAGGAGCGAAGAATGTAGATGAAGAGGAGGAATCGTATGCAAGTACTGAGCAGGGCCCTCACTAGAGTGACTCATTGGACTTGGTTCTGATAGGTCCACGTGTGCTGTCACTGGGGTGCACTCCCTGGACTGCATTCCGGGTAGGTCTATGTGTGCAGTAATTAGGGGGACTCCATGGACCTGATTCCAGGTAAGTTCACATGCGCCGTCCCTGGGATAACTCCCTGGACTTGGTTCTGGGTAGGTCCACTTGTACTGGTAGTTCCCAGTTCTAGTTAACCTTTGTGTCACTTCTGTAGTGGGAATTGCCTTTTTTCCCAGAATAACCTATTTTAAATATGTTGTCATCAGGGCTCCTAGCAAGGAAAAGATTTTTTTTTTCTTTTCTTTTCTTTTTTTTTTTTTTTTGAGTTGAAGTCTCACTCTGTCACCCAGGCCAGAGTGCAGTGGCACACTCACAACCACCCCAGCATGGACCTTCTGGGCCCTGGCGATCCTTCCACCTCAGCCTTCCAAGTAGCTGGAACTACAGGTGTGCCGGGGATCAGCTCCAGCCAGGTTCAGGGTACCCCAAAGGTGGAGATGGCGTCGGCAATTGGGGGGAAGAAGAGAGAGAAAGAAAGAGACTGGACTCCAGTCTAGTGCAGAAGCGATGTGTGTGTTATTGGGAATTACAACGGGTCTTTTATACACAAAGTCAGATGTGGGAGGGGCGTCCCCCACCCACCAGAAACCTTAATCCATGAAAATTTAATCAATGATTGCCTTTAATGATTATCCCTTTTCATATGAAATCTTAAAATCCCATAACAAAGGATAACCTAATCCATGACTGATACATATTCTATAAACCTTTTTCATCCTAAGCTGATTGATTTATGCCAAGTTAGACAATTTATAGAAGCTTAAGTATTTACTTTACAAACGAAAGTGGCCCATCCCAGAATGTTTGGAATGTGGCCCAGTCCAAAGTTCACAGTGGGCTACCTGCAAGTAACCCAGCTGCATTCTTTCAACAAAATGGCTGTCTTTTAAAACTATATTCTACAATTTACACCTTCAATAAATCCTAAGATCATGACCCAGAAGTCTGTGACCAATACTAAGGCTCTTAGATGTGACACGAGTTTAAATTATAAGTTGTGTGAAAGCCAAAACTGCAGTTTGTGGAAGAATGGGAGCAATGAGCTTCTAAAGTTAGCTTGTGTTCGTTCCGATCTCAGAGTTTCTGTGTTTTGAGCTCACAGGAGCTTAATCTGGTTAGTGCTGAGTAGAAAGGGGGAGGAAATGGGGTCAATAGCTCTCGAATGCATCCTAGTGGTCTCAGGGTCAACGGCCCTTCCTGATCCCTAACGCTCAGTGGGCCTCCATGGCCGGCTCCCAACACAGGTGCATGCTACCACACCCAGCTAATTTTTTGATTTATTGTAGAAATGAGGTCTTGCCAAGTTGCCCAGGCTGACCTTGAACCCTTAGGCTCAGGCAATCCACTCACCTTGGCCTCCCAAAGTACTGGGATTATAGGATGAGCCACTGAGCCCGGCCGGAAAAGATATTTTTTCAAGCAATCTCAGATAAAGGGAAGTTTTGAAGGTTGGATTGGGTTTTTTTTGGTTTGTTTGTCTGTTTTAATAAGATATACTATCAGTAGTGAAGAGTTTGAGATTTTACTCTACTGGCAAGCTAAATTATTAGCCTGTCACTATTTTGTGGATTCTGGCAAAAGACACAAGACTCCTGGTCAGAGACAAATGATAATTTGTTAATTGCCACCATAGCTAGAATCTCAGCATTGTTGTATTAGTTCTCCATCCCCAAGTCCTACAGGGTGACACAAAGCCAGCCAGATAATACCTGCACACAGTCAGTTATGTTACATGTAGTGCCCAGGGCATACGGAATTCAAATATTTTATAATGGGACTAAGCCTGACTGATGTTTGCCCTCTTAAGCACATTATCTTTATTTTACTGGTCAGTAAACAAAACCTGCCCTTTGCTCTAGAGGACCACACTATATCTTCCAAGCCTGCTCATTATACAAGCATCCTTTTTTTTTTTTTTTTGAGTTGGAGTCTCACTCTGTTGCCCAGACTGGAGTGCAGTGGCCGCTCCCGGCCACCGCAGCCTCACCTACTGGGCTCCGGTGATCCTTCCGAGTAGCCGGAATTACAGGCATGCGCTACCATGCCCGGCTGATTTTTTGTAGAGATGAGGTCTCGCTGCCCAGGCGTGTCTCGAACCCGCGGGCTCAGGCAATCCACTCACCTCAGCCTCCCAAAGGCGCGGGATTACAGGCTGAGCCACCGAGCCTGGCACAAGTATCCTTTAAAGAAATCATCCAGGGGCAACCCCTTCGGGTCCCCTCCCAGTGTGGGAGCTTTTCTGTCCTCTCAATAAATCCTACTTTCTCAGAAAAAATAAAAAAAGAAAAAATCATCCACAACAAAGTCTCTCTTCTCCAGAATGATACCTCTGTTCACAAGATGAGCAGATACAGGAGAGGCCTGTGGAGAACTGATTCCTGACTCATGGACTATTATGAAAATCCAAGAATGAGGCAGAAGCTAATGCTGGGTTAGAAGCTAGAGGATGGCCAGGACAGTCCCTCTAGAGCACTAACATCATAGGGATTCAGCCACAATCCTCACATCTTCTTGCCCTGCTACCAACTGGAAGATTCTTTTTTTGGTTTCAATGCAAAACATAATTGGCCCCATTTTTTTTTTTTTTGGATTCAGAGTCTCACTCAGTCATTCAGGCTAGAATGCAGTGGCATCACCATGGATAACTACAGCATTGATCTCCTAGGCCCAGTCGATCTTTCAGCCTCAGCCTCTAGAGTAGCTGGGACTACAGGCACATGCCTCCACGCCAGCTCATTTTTGTTATTTTTGTGTACAGACAAGGTCTTGCTGTGTTGCCTAGACTGGTCTCAAGCTCCAGGGCTCAAGATATCCTCCTGCCTCGGCCTCCCTAAATGCTGAGATTCTAGGAATAAGCCACAGCACCTGGCCTCTTTTTTTTTTTTAATCCCAGATTTTAAGTCATATATTGCTGACCAGTCTGTGTTTTGGCTTTGGTCCCTTCCCTTCAATGTTCTGTACAATGGTTGAAGGAGTTAATGTGGTCTTTTTTTTTTTTTTTTTGAGTTGAGGTCTCTCTGTCACCCAGGCTGGAGTGAGGTGGCACGCTCATGACTACCGCAGCCTAGACCTGGGCCCAGGCAATCCTTCCACTTCAGCCTTCCAAGTAGCTGGAACTACAGGCATACGTCACCATACCCAGTTAATTTTTGAAGGTCTCTTCTAGTAAGTAGACTGGTCTCAAATCCCTGAGCTCAGGCAATTCTCTTGTCTCCGCCTCCCAAAGAGTTAGGATTACAGGTTCCAGTCACTGGGCCCTGTCATCTAATCCTTAAAACTTCCATGTGGATGTTGATGTGACTCCCTGGGTGTTGATATCTCCAGGAGGGTTCAAATAACGATCTCTTTCCCACAGAGGTTCTGAGCAAAATAAAACAAAAAAAGTAGATAAATAAAGAACAAGACAGATGGAAAGCTAAATATTACCTAATTTACCTAATTTACTGATAAAGATTAAATTGGAAAGCTTAGCCAAGTAAGCCTACTGACTGAACCTCAGAGTTAGAGAGACTTAAGCACCTACCTGCAGACTGACAGAATTAGAATGTCTGCTTTTTTGGTCAGGCATGGCAGTTCATGCCTATAATCCCAGCACTTTGGGAGGTCAAGGCAAGAGGATCATTTGAACACAGGAGTTCGAGATCAGCATGAGCAACATAGTGAGATTTTGCCTCTACAAAATAACTCAAAAAAGCAGCTAGGTATGGTGGCACATGCCTGTAGTCCCACCTACCTGGGAGGCTGAGGCGGAAGGATCATCTGAGCCTGGGAGGTCGAGGCTGTAGTAAGCCATGATTGTGCCACTGCACTCCAGCCTGGACAATAGAGTGAGACTCCAACCAAAAAAAAAAAGAAAAGAAAGAAAGAAAAGGGTATGTTTTCTTGGGCTACTAGCTCCCAAAAGAAAGGAGAAAATATTTGGTCCATAATGCTTTTTTTTTTTAATAGTAGAGATGGAGTCTCACTACGTTTCCCAGGCTGGTCTCAAACTCCTGGACTCAGGGGATCTTCCCACCTTAGCCTCCTGAAGTACTGGGATTATAGGTGTTAGCCACCATGCCTGGCCTCACCCATTCTCTTTTTCATTCTTCCTAAATATACAGAGGTTGGGGTAAGGGAGTGAAGGGAGTTGTATCTGAACTTCCTCCAGATGGACACCCTAGGCAGGATTATTTTCCAACAGAAGGAAGCAGTAACCACAGATGACCCACTCCTCACCCCACTGCATGGTGTGCGTCCCCTTACACGGTGCATTTCCCATCACAGTCTCTGGGTCCCTGAAAAACAAGGTCCATGTTCTATTTGTTTCCGTCTTTAGTATACCACTTAACAGTAGGAAACTAATAAATATTCCATGAATTAATATGCATGATCTTTCCAACTTTAATTTAAGCTCTGCGACGGCAGAGACTCCCTCATTTAATTTTTGTTTCCCATACTGCTGTTAATTAATCTTATTTGCATGCGCCAGAGATCTCAGACTCTCTGGAGAAATGGGGGCTTACTGGAAAAAAGTTTATTGCAGTGTCGGAAGTTGGAATCACATAGGCCTCTAAGAATAGCTCCATTCACAGCCCAAGGCTGCTTAGAGACCAGATGAGCAAATCGGCCCCTTCAGCAGCTGTGGGATCTTCGATCTAATTTGCTACCATTCACATGATGCCTCGTTTTGTATTGTTTGTCTTTGCCATCTTTTCGAAGCCTGTTCTTGACTAGCTGACCCTTCCCCCATTCAACTACCTGAGCGAGAAAATCCAATTGACCGAACTCATTCTTCTTGATGGGGAAGTTTTTTAAAATAAGCCACATCACAGGATGCCAGGTGCCCATCTGTGTCCTAATTAGTGACTTTCTCGTACTCCAAAAACAAGCTAAGGCCTATGTCAATTAACTTGGGGCTTTCAGGGAGGTTCTTTCCATAGGAAACAGTTGGTGGGCCTGAGAGATCCTGTGATTGACTGACATGACATTTCTTTTCTCTTCTTCTTCTTCTTCTTCTTCTTCTTCTTCTTCTTCTTCTCTCTCTCTCTCTCATCAGAGTCTCACTCTGTTGCTCAGGCTGGAGTGCAGTGGCACAATCCCCACTCACCGTAGCCTCCACCTCCTGGGCTCTGACAATCCTTCCACCTCAGCCTCCCGAGTAGCTGGGACCAGGCACAGGCCACCACTCCTGGCTATCTTTTTATTTTTAAATTATTTATTATTATTTATTGAATCAGGGTCTCACTCTGTCACCCAGGCTAGAGGACAATGGCATGATCATGGCTCACCAAAGCCTCGAACTCCCC
>NW_007259215.1:41980-49019 GCF_000164805.1 Carlito syrichta
CGAGTAGCTGGAAATTACAGGCGTGCGCTACCACGCCCGGCTGATTTTTTTGATTTATTGTAGAGATGAGATCTCGCTGCCCAGGCGGGTCTCGAACCCGCAGGCTCAGGCAATCCACTCACCTCAGCCTCCCAAAGGCGCGGGATTACAGGCTGTACCCGGCCTTTTTAACTTTTTTGTAGAGACGAGGACTTACTATGTTGTCTAGGATGGTCTCTAATGCCTGGGCTCAAGTGATTCTCCTGCTTCGGCTTCCCAAAGTGCAGAATTACTGGTGTGAGCCACCATGCCCGCCTGTGATCTACATTTCTAATAAGGGCCTTACACACACAGGGTTTAAATGAAATGTTTGTTTATGTTATCTGAAGAGAGAAGTGGAAGAATTTAATGAGTATGTATAATTTATTTAATCCTGTTTAGTAAATTCTGGATGTTTGTGTGGGTCTTAACATTGATCTAGGGTATAAGTATCCTATTCTTTGATTAGTGGCTGCTATTGTCATTTTGAGATTCTGGAAGAATTTGTAAATTTGTCTCTTTCTCCATGGTCGGTTCCCTGCCTTTGACTAAAAAGCCAGCCTTTTCTGAGGTTAAATATTTTTCCCAATGCCATCTAGAGTAGCAATACTGTGTTTTTGTTTTACTGTGAATATACTTTATTTAGCCATTTTTGTTTGCAGCAGAAATTCTGGGAATTCAAAATTAACATCCTCGCCCATGAGTTTACAGGCACCAGAAAAAGTTTCTGCCTTGTGTTCCACCTTGCTCTGCTGTGCTTTGTCCAGATGAACTTTCATGAGCAGCCACCAGCCAGTTTCCCACAGACAATCTCACCCACAGTTTCACAAGGGAAGACCAAGTCCTCAGGGATTGCATCACGCCGGGCGGTCAGAGTGTGGCTCCTGGGACACTCTTGCTTAATTTTTGTGCAGCTTTTTCGAGTTGGCTTAAGCAGAATTCTCCTCTGCACGATAAAGATGACATGCTTCCCACTGGGATTTTTCTGCAATTCATGTACTAGCTGGACTTGAATTTTCTGGAAAAACTTCAGTTGAGGAACAAGAACAGAGATTACGATGTCTTTTCGACAACCACCAACTTCCGTTTCATTTGGCTGCTGTGAGAGGAGCCTTGTGGTCCAATTTCATCTCCTAGAGAGCCTGGAAGATGCTGGACTTGAACTCGTCTGGCGTCTCGCTGTTGGGCTTCATTATCTTGGCACTCGAACTGAACATGGCCTTCTCCTCGCTGACTGCCAGCTTAGGAAGAATGACAGTGAATGACCATTCCAGGCCAGGCACAGTGGCTCACTCCTGCAATCCCAGCGCTTCGGGAGACCTAGGCAAGAGGATTGTTTGAGCCCAGGAGTTTGAGACCAAACTAGGCAACACAGCAAGTTCTTGTCTCTACAAAAAAGGGAAAAAATTAGGAAGCTAAGGAGGTCAAGGCTGTTGTGAGCCATGATCATGCCACTGTACTCCAGCCTGGGTGACAGAATGAGACCCTAACTCAAAAAACAAAAACGGAAGCAATAAATGATCATTCAGCAGAACAATATGTTGTTTTCTCTCTCAGAATCATTCAGGACAGCCTCGAGGAGACTGAGGCAGGAGGATCACTTGGGGCCAGGAGTTCAAGACCAGCCTGGACAACATAATGAGACTCCATCTCTAAAAATAAATAGATAAAATACACATTTTGTATATACTAATAATACTTTTCATACATTATCTCATTTAATCTTTCTAATAGGCCTATGAAGTACATATTCTTACTGTTTTACAGATTAGAACATTAGAGCTTAAGAAGAATAAGTAATTAGGTTTACAGTCTTGTGGCACCTGGCTGGGTGTGGTGCCTCATGCCTATAATCTCGGCACTTTGGGAGACTGAGGCAGGAGGATCATTTGATCCCGGGAGTTCAAGACCAGCCTGGGTAACCTAGTGAGACCTCATCTCTATTAAAATAAAATTAAGTCTTTGCACCCACCTATGTTGAGTCATTTTCCAGGCTCTTTGGGAAGACAGACTATTATTTGAGGGATTGCGCTTTCCTGCTTTCACTCACCACCCCTGCCTTCCCCTCTCTATTTTTTTTTTTTTTTTTTTAGTTGGAGTCTCACTCCGTCACCCAGACTGGAGTGCAGTGGCCGCTCCCGGCCACCGCAGCCTCGCCTGCCGAGCTCCGGCGATCCTTCTGCCTCAGTCTTCCAAATAGCTGGAACCACTGGAGCACGCTACCACGTCCAGCTAACTTCCCCCTTGCTATTAACAGATGTAACCGACTAGGTTCTCTTTGGTTCCATCCATCCACCAGTACTCACTACATATTTTGATGCTTAATACGTAAAAATACTTTCTGTAAGCCCAAAAATTACCCAAACTTAAATTGAGAGGATTTGAAAATATGTTATAGGATCAAATATGATCTGGAGGGAAGAATAAATGAGGAAAGAAAAGAGTTGAAGACGACGACGAAGGAGAAAACCAGAGATCTGAAGACCTTTCCCGTTCTTCTCAGTTTTGCCTAAAGTTGGCTCTGTGTACACGTGGTTTTAAGGGTGACCGCAGCTTTTAAAAACGGGTAGCCAAATGCTAACACTTCTCCTAATATGAGCGATGCCGTTTAAAAATATCCCTTGGCAAATCACTGCGAGCCGGCTGTGGTTGGCCGCGTAGTGAACACAAGAGGGCGCTAAACTCCACAGATGAACAGGTCTCTAATAGCGTCGCAGTTTGCGTAGAAAAACTGTTTTCAGCCGGGCTCGGTGGCTCAGCCTGTAATCCCGCGCCTTTGGGAGGCTGAGGTGAGTGGACTGCCTGAGCCCGCGGGTTCGAGACCCGCCTGGGCAGCGAGACCTCATCCCTGCAATAAATCAAAAAATCAGCCGGGCGTGGTAGCGCGCGCCTGTAATTCCGGCTACTGGGAAGGCTGAGGCGGAAGGATCGCCGGAGCCCAGCAGGTCGAGGCTGCGGTGGCCGGGAGCGGCCACTGCACTCCAGTCTGAGCGACAGTGAGACTCCAACTCAAAAAGAAAAAAAAAAAAAAAAGCTGTTTTCAAGTGGTATTTCTTAGACGTCGCACCCAAGTGTTAAACAGACTTATAGCTTCTCTCTCAGTTATAGCAACCTCTGGTTTAGTAGATACCCATTCCAGTTAATTGTATGATTTTATGTACCTGTAAACTGTGCTAGTTGCCAGATTGAAGATATTAATTCATTCTCTCTCTCTCTCCCTCCTTTCTCTCTCTCTCTTTCCTTCCTTCCCTCCCTCCTTTCTTCTTTCCTTCTTTTCCGTCCTTCTTTCTTTTTTGAGTCAAGGTCTCACTCTGTCACCCAGGCTGGAATGCAGTGGCACTATCAGGGCCTGTAATCCCCAACACTTTGGGAGGGAGGATTGCTTGAGCCCAGGAGCTTGAGACCAGCCTGGGAAACATAGCAAGACCTTGTCTCTACCCACAATAAAAAATAATTAGCCGGGCATGGTGGCACACACCCGTAGTCCCAGCTACTTGGGAAGCTGAGTTGGAAAGATTGCCTGAGTCCAGAAGGTCGAGGTTGCAGGGAGTCATGATTATGACATTGCACTCCAGCCTAGGTGACAGAGTGAGACCAAGAAAGAAAGAAGGAAGGAAGGAAGGGGAGAGAAAGAGAGAACGAAGGAAAAAAGAATGAGGAGGAGAGAGCATTTCTGTGTAGAGGAGAGGGTGGCCTGTTGAGTTTTGAGATGGAGAGGAGAGAAGCGGGGGGAGGCAGAAATCAGATGTTTCTGTACTCGCAGAAGAGTGATTGATTAGGCGTGGGACTGTCAAAAGGTGCAGACCTGTGGGAACCCAATAGCTAATGAGAGATGAGTGGAAGGCCTTTAAGCAGCAGTTAAGACCTACTGAGGTGAGATTGTGGACTGGCAGATGACTAGTCACCAAGGGTCTGACCTTCTGCTGGAAGATTAGAGAAGGTAGACCCAAAGGATGGCCAGGGTTAGGGACAAGCTGGGCAGACCTGGAGGGACAGCAGGGATCCCATCTTCTGCCTCCTTCTCTGCACCTGCCCCCTCCCGATCTGTGCTCCCACTACTCTAAACTGCCCACCATTGCCTAAACACCGACATCTTGGGCATCGCCATCGTCTCCACGACCACCGCACGACCACCGTCATCATTGTTTTCGTCAGCAGCAGCAGCACGGGGACATTAATTGCCAGCTTACTGTGTGCCAGGAGGTGTGTTACATGCTTCACATGCACCTCTCATTTAATTTTCACAACACTAAGGAGTTAGACATTCTCTTCCTTTTTCATTTTTCTTTGTTGTAGAGACCAGGTGTCACTATACTGTCCAGGCTGGTCTCAAAACTCCTGGGCTCAAGCAGTCCTCTCGCCTTGGCCTCCCAAAGTGCCGGGATTACATGCGTGAGCCACCACACCCAGTCCCAGTCTTTTTTTTTTTTTTTTTTTTTTCTTTTTGAGGTGGAGTATCACTCTGTCACCCAGGCTGGAGGGCAGTGGCACACTCATGGCCACTGCAGCCTCGACCTGCTGGGCAGGGAATCCTTCCACCTCACCCTTCCAAATAGCTGGCATGTGCCACCATGCCTGGCTATTTTGAAAATGTATTTATTTATTGTAGAGACAGGGTCTCCCCATGTTGCTCAGGCTGGTCTTCAGCCCCTGAGTTCAGGTAGTCCTCTCATCTCTGCCTCCCAAAGTGCTGGGATTACAGGTGTGACCCACTGCGCCTGGCCTTTTTTTCCCCTTTAGACAGTGTTTCACTCTGTCACTTAGGCTAGAGTATAGTGGCATGATCCCAGCTCCTGCAGCCTCAAACTCCTGGGCTCAGGCAATCCTTCTGCCTCAGCTTCCTAAAAGTGCTGGGATTACAGGCATGAGTCACTGCACCTGGCTAGAGGTATTTCTTTATCTCCTGTTGACAGATGAGGAAATGGCGGTCTCAGGAGGTTTCTAAGGTCACACAGCAAGGTCACGTCGCTGTGCCTTGACAAAGCTGTTCCTGCAGCCTAGAAACCTCTACCCCAGGGCACCATCCCAGCTCCTGGCTCCAGCCCGCCCTTGGGCAACTCTTTCACTTACTTGGGACCTGAGTAACGTATTCCATCCCTCTGGGGTTTCGTTTTTCCATCTGCAAAATGAGACAGCTGGGTTTTACGACCATGGATGTCCTTTCCAGATTTAGCATACTACGAGGAAAAGGATCTAAGCGTGAGAAACGAGAACCCTACAGAGATTAAAAAGTCTGGGCTCTGGGCTGGGGAGGTGGCCAGCAGGTATGAAGAGGAATTCCCAACGGAGGCAGCTTCTGCAGCTTTCTGAACCCAAAACTCAGCTCACAAGCTCCTCGGTGTTCCACGGCTTCAAGCGCAGTTGGAGGGAAACTCTGCTGCACTACAAGTAGTGTCCAGGAGGTGGCAGTATCAGCATTTGGTCCTGCCACTGGCCCGAACAAGGAGACACCAGAGCCAGCTCACATTACCTGTGCAGTTCTAAGCTTTCGCCTCTCCCGGTCCCCACCCTGTCAAATGCGGAACTGCCAGAGTCATCCTGGTGACTGGGAAAGAGGGATGGCAGGTACAGGGTAGGAACAGAGAGGAGGCTGATCTCTCCTTCTCGCTCCTGGTCGGGGTAGATTTAATCAGAAAGACTAGCATTTTCACCCATATACGAGATCAAAATTTATTTTTAATTTTTTTATTTCGGGCAGCTCAACACTTTGGGATTATGAGAGGGTTGCCTGAGCCCAGGGGTTCGAGACCAGCCTGAGCAACTTGACGAATCCTCAACTCTACCATAAATCAAAAAATTAACTGGGCCTAGTGGTGCACGCCTGTGCCTTCAACTACTTGGAAGGCTGAGGTGGTAGGGTCCCCTGGCCCAGCAGGGGGAGACCGTGGTGGCTATGAGCATGACACTGCACTCCAGCCTGGGAGACAGAGAGACTCTGACTCAAAAAAATTTTTATTTTAGAGTTGTGGGGTACCTGTGAGGATTCGCTGCAGAAGTAAATTGAGTGCAAGTGACACTTGGGCTTCTGGTGAGCCCTCTCTCTCCTGGTAGTGGGCATGGGACCCAGCAGTGGTTGTGTGCCCCCATTTTCTCTCCCTCTTTAATAGTGCCCAGCTGTTGATGTGCCCATCTTTGTCCCCAATGTTTAGGGCCCACTTACCAGTGAGAACATGTGGTATTCAGTTTTTTGTTTCTGTGATAGTTCACTTAGAATGATGGTCTCCAGCTGCATCCATGTTGCTGCAAAGGACATGATTCTGTTCTTTGTGGCTGCATAGTATTGCATCATATATATGTACCACATTTTCTTTACCCAGTCCACTTTTGATAGGTGTCTGGGTTGGCTCCATGTTTTTGCTACTGTGAATAAGTACAGCAATGCACATGCATGTGCCGGTGTCTTTTTGGTAGGGCAATTTATGTTCCTCTGGGTATATTCCCAGAAAAGGGATTGCTGGCTTGTGTAGTAGCTCAATTTTTAATTCTTTGAGAAAACGCCACACTGCTTACCTCAAAAGTTAAACTAGTTTACATTCCCACCAACGGTTTCCTTTTCTCCTCAGCCTCACCAACACCTGTTGTATTTTTGGTTTTCATGATAGCCATCATGACCAGTGTGAGGTGGTGTCTCATTGTGGTTTTCATTTGCATTCTCTGATGATTATGTAACAGGCTAAGTGACCATTTTGGTTATTTTTTAAAAAGTCTTATTTTTGTAGTTAAGACCAAGCTGAACGTAAGCCACTTGAACTTAAAGTGCACATTTTTTTTCTCTCCTTTTTCCTTTTCCCCAACTTCACTGCTCTCAGAATGTAACCCCCTTTCTTTTGTGCTAGCGTGGCCTTGCCCACTGGTTTGGAAGGTCAATTTATCTAACAAGTTGGTGCTGGAGAAAACACCTGTGGGAAATGAAAAAGTTACATATCTTTTGAAAAGACCTTCAGAGATAAGAGATAGACTTGATGGAAATTCCCTGAAGCTCTTAAAGTGTACTTTCTTTTTTTTTTTTTTTTTTTTTTTT
>NW_007259215.1:49097-66757 GCF_000164805.1 Carlito syrichta
TAGCTGGAACTACAGGTGTGTGCCACCACACCCAGCTAATTTTTTTATTTATTGTAGAGATGAGGTCTCGCCAACTTGCCCGGGAGGGTCTCGAACCCGCGGACTCAGGCAATCTACTCACCTCGGCCTCCCAAAGTGCTGGGATTACAGACTGAGCCACCAAGCCCAGCCTTAAAGTGTACTTTCTTTAAATGTAAATTTCTTTGTGGTATTCAGTTTAGATTCATGTCTTCTATAATCATTAGTTGGATCATATGTGAACCAGAACTTGCTGTTATAACTAAATAGAAAAGGTTCAGTTTGGGATTGTTTTACAAAACAAGACTAATGTAGTCTGGACACTGGTTTATGCCAATAGGTGCTGAAAAGACTAAACTGAGTAAAAAGGAACTGGGTATGGTCATGAGACACATAGACACTGTTAATTGATAGTTGAAATAGGTAAGTCATTGCCTGTTTTAACTATAAATACTGAATGTGAAGTTTGCCTCAGTGAACAGACTTTTTGGTCAATACCTGAACCTGTTCCCTGATTTCTGTTTTTCAGCATAAATGCCCATTTTCTTTCAGCTTCTTCCCTCTCTCTCTCTCTCTCTTTGACTGCAAGAGATTGCAGCCGATTGATTGGATTGGCTGTAACAATTAATGAGGCTGAGCATTTTTTCATGTTTATTGGCTGCTTGGATGTCTTCCTTTGAGAAGTGTCTGTTCATGTCTCTTGTCTACTTTTTAATGGGTTTGTTTGTTTTTTTCCTGTCAGTTCATTTAAGTTCCTTCTAGATCCTGATTTAGGCCTTTGTCAGATGCATAACTTGAAGATACTTTTTCCCATTCTGTGGATCACCCATGAGATCACATTTTATTTTATTTATTTTATTTTTTTATTTTTTTGAGTTGGAGTCTCACGCTGTCGCCTAGGCTGGAGTGCAGTGGCACGCTCATGGTCACCCCAGCGGCAACCTGCTGAGCTCCAGTGATCCTTCTACCTCAGCCTTCCAGGTAGCCAGAACTGCAGGCGTGCACTACCACACCCGGCTAATTTTTTATTTATTATAGAGACGGGTTCTCACCAAGTTGTCCGGGCTGGTCTCAAACCCATGGGCTCAGGCAATCCACTTGCCTCGGCCTCCCAAAGTGCTGGGATTACAGACTGAGCTACTGAGAGATCAAATTTTAATTAGTGACTTGCCCCTAGATATGACTAGAAGATTTTTTATTACCCAAGAGGCAGCTCACGCCTGTAATCCCAGCACTTTGGGAGGTGGAAGTGAGAGGATTGCCTGAGTCCAGGGGTTTGAGACTAGTCTGGGCAACTTGGGAAGACCTTGTCTCTACAATTAATAAAAAAATTAACTGGGCATGGTGGTGCATGCTTGTAGTTCCAACTGCTTGGAAGGCTGAGGTGGAAGGATCACCTGAGCCTAGTAGGTCGAGGCTGTGGTGGCCATGAACATCCCCCTGCACTCCAGCCTGGGTGACAGCGTGAGACTCCAACTCCAAAAAAAAAAACTGACATTGACACAGTCCACATCATTATGACTGGACCAGTCATTAAAATATTTCCATCTTCCTCTACTGGCTGGTAAACAGCCCCAGGCTGGGCCCCCAGTGTCCACTCACTGTTCTAGCGACCATGACCTCTCTCCTGGACCCTCCATGGGCCCCACAGTGCAGAAACTAAAGAGGTACTACCCAGTCCTGCAGGGGGCCTCCAGGACCCTGCTCCAGATTGGACAAACATGCATGCTGTCTGGGAATGCAGCCAGACCAGTTGTTAAGACTGACCAGAGGAATCATGGGGACTGCCACAGATTTTGTCCAGGGACAGGGAAGGAACCAGTCACCAAGCATGTGGGGGAAAGGAATAAGGTCATTTCTCGATTGTACTTGCTTTTGATTTTAAAAGTACCTGTTACAACTGGGCTAGTTGGCTCAGTTCTGTAATTCCAGCACTTTGGGAGCCTGGAGCAGGAGGATACTTAAGGCCAAGAGTTTGGGACCAGCCTGGGCTACATAATGGGACCTTACCTCTACAAAAAATATAAAAATTAATAGGTTAGTGCAAAAGTAATTGCGGGTTTAGACCGTGAATTTTAAATCATTATAGCTAGGCTCCAACACATCTTTATTAATCAAAATAGGTACCATAACAAGCAACATTTTTTTGCCAGTAAGAAATAAGTTTGTTTATTCCTGTAGCATAAAAATCCTTGCTTCGGGAGTTGACAAACTCTTGGGAAGTGTATTCTGCATCCTGCTGGTTGCGGAAGTGTTTTTCCTACACAAAGTTGTCGAGATGCTTGAAGAAGTGACAGTCGGTTGGCGAGAGGGCAGGTGAATATGGGGGAAGAGGCAAAACTTCATCGTCCAATTTGTTAAACTCTGGTTGTGCCACGTGCAGTCGGGCGATGTTGTGGAGAAGAATTGGGCACTTTCTGCTAACCAATGCTGACTGCAGGTATTGCAGTTTTCAGTGCATCTCATCAATCTGCCAAGCAACCTTTTCAGATGTCATGGTTTCCCTGGAATTCAGAAAGCTATAGTGGAACAGGCTGGCAGCAGCCCACCTAATAGTGGCCATGACCTAAAGCAAGTTTGGCTTTAGGAATTGCTTTGGCGCTTCTTCTTGAGCCAACCACCGAGCTGGTCGTTGCCAGTTGTATGCAATCCACTTTTCACCACACATCACATCTGCTTAAGAAATGGTTCATTGTTGCATAGAATAAGAGAAGATGACACTTCAAAGTGAGGATTTTTTGGATTTTCGGCCAGCTCATGAAGCACCCACATCGAGTTTTTCTTTTTTGGGTTAGAAAATATAGTTTATGCCTGTAATCCCAGCACTTTGGAAGGCGAACGCAAGAGAATTGCCTGAGCTTAGGGGTTCGAGACCAGCCTGGGAAACTTGGCAAGACCTTGTCTCTACAATAAATAAAGAAATTAGGTGGGCATGGTAGCACATGCCTGTAGTTCCAGCTACTTGGAAGGCTGAGGCGGGAGGATTGCCTGAGCCCAGCACGTCGAGGTTGTGGTGGCTGTGAGCATGCCACTGCACTCCAGCCTGGGCAATAGAGCGAGACTCTGACTCAAATAAAATTAAAAAAGAAAGAAAATATCGTTTATTTAGAAAGTAAATTAGAGAGAGAGAGAGAGAGAGAGAGAGGAGATTCACCTCTCCAAGGTAGGAGAGGAGGCCACAGCTTAGGAAACATGGCAGCAACCATGGCTCAAAGTACACATGGCCACACCAGAGTTTAGTCAAACAATGGCCTTATGGAGCTTTTTCACCTTTCCAATTTCCTTCAAATGTTAAACAACCATAGAACGGTCAATGTTGAGTTCTTTGTCAACTTCATGTGTAGTTCTAAGAGCATCAGCTTCCATGATTGCTCTGAATTGGTCACTGCCAACTTCCGATGGCTGCCACTGCACTCCTCATCTTCAAGGCTCTCGTCTTCTTCACAAAACTTCTTGACCCACCACTGCATGGTACATTGGTTAACAGTTCCTGGGCCGAATGCGTTGTTGATGCTGTGAGTTGTCTCCACTGCTTTGCAACCCATTTTGAATTTGAATAAGAAAATCACTCAAATTTGTTTTTTGTCTGACATGATTTCCATAGTCTAAAATAAATATAAAATAAACAAGTAATAAGTCATTAGCAAAAAAAAATAAAGCGAGAAAAGTGCATTAAAATGATGTATAACATGACCACATTTAAGAATGTATTCCAATATCAAATGGCAACTATCAACGATGAAAAAATTGAAATTACTTTTGCACAAGCCTAATAGTTGGGCATGGTGGTTTGTGCCTGTAGTCTTAGCTACTCGGGAAGCTGAGGCGAGAGGATTGCTGGAACCCAGGAGGTCAAGGCTGCAGTGAGACATGATCATGCCACTGCACTCAAGCCTGGGCAAGAGTGAAACCCTGTTTCAAGAGAGAGAGAGAGAGAAGGAAAGAAAAAAAGAACCTGTTGCACAATTACTAGCATACTTAGGAAAGTCAACAGCTACTACAAAATGAAAAAGTTAGTCAAGATTACAGAAAATAAAAGAAATCCACACAAATCAATTGCATCTCTACACTGAGTTAAAATATATGACAAAAAATTTCATTCATAACAGAAAAAAGTCATTAATAATTCAAGACAGGAGATCTTGTTAAGAGAGTAATTTTTAAATTCTGGAGTAACATAGAAAAATAAAAGCAAGACACATCGGTGTGAATGGAAAGTTGATGTCCTTCTTATAAGATGAGAATGGTCTCCATATCAGTGCTTCTCCAAGTGTGTTTCTCAAACTCCTGGTCTCAAGTGATCCTCCTGCCTCACACCTGCTGGGATTACAGGTGTGAACCACCACACCTGGCCCTCTTAATCAGGATCTGTTCCTTATTGGTCAGTGATTCTCCAAGTGTCTTTCTTGGGCCAGCTACACTACTCAGAACTTGAACATAGTACCCCTCTCACCCTTCCTAGCAACTCCATCAGCTGAGTATCATCATCTGCACTTACCAATAAGGAATGGAGGCCAGAGGGGTAACATGTTCAGTACCTGCCATCCCAGAGTTCCTGAGGGTCGGCACCAGAGTTAAAATACAGTTCTGCTTGATTCCAAAGCTGTTTTCCCACCAAACAAAGCTACCTCTGAGTTAATATGATGCTGGTAAAAATAATTTTGTAAGTGGAAAGAGCTACATAATCAAATCCAGATTAAGGGGGCCAGGTGTAGTGGTTCACAACTGTAGGTCCAGCACTTTGGGAGGCTGAGGTGGAAGGACTGCTTGAGCCCAGGAGTTCGAGGCCGCGATGAGCCATGGCATAACACTGTACTCTAGCCTGGGCATCACCATTCCATATATATATATATATATATATAACATTTTTGTTTGTTTGAGTTGGAGTCTCACTCCGTCGCCCAGGCTGGAGTGCAGTGGCACACTCATGGCCAAGCCAGCATGGACCTGCTGGGCTCCAGTGATCCTTCTGCCTCAGCCTTTCAAGTAGCCAGAACTACAGGCACATGCTACCACACCTGGCTAATTTTTTTATTATTATTGTAGAGACGAGGTCATGCCAAGTTGCCTGGGCTGGTCTCGTACCCATGGGCTTGGGCAATCCACTCACCTCAGCCTCCCAAAGTGCTGGGATTACAGACTGAGCCACTGAGCCCAGCCAACATGTTTTATATATATATGTGTGTGTGTGTGTTTCTTTTTAAATAAATTTACCCTTATAACTTTTTTTAATTGCCTCAAGTAGACCACATGAGTTTAGGGACAATATGACATTCTGTATGTCAGTTTTTAAAAATCCTGTGTCTTCCCTTTTGCAAAATTTCTCAAGACTTGCCACTCCTGCCTCTGTTCAGGACCAATATTCCCCAGAGTGCCTGGTTTCACTAACACTAACTATAAGTGGGTTTTTGATGGTTCAACTGTTCCCTGTGGCAGGAAGACAGAAAAGGCTTCCAGGGAGGAAGCAGATCTCAGATTCTTTGTCTTTTTATGCTTTTCCTTCTCTCACAAGTGCTGTTGCCTGACCTCTCAAGAGTTAGAAATTCACAACCTGGTAGAAAAGGTAACACCTGCCACCTGATTGGCAGTTGATTCGGCACCTCCCACTGAGCAAATTGGGGAATTCTAGCATGCCCAGAATACTCAATGGAACCTCACATCTGACTTCAGCTAATAGCTGGAAGGAAGTCCAGGAACAGACTTCAGAAAGAAAAGGAAGCCTGCCTTGTGAGGATGGCCAAGCAGGATTAATGCATTCTTCAAATCACATACTTGATTAATATTTACAGAGAAAAACACGAGTCTTCTCCTCTTTCATCATTCTGATATTTTCAGTATTCTTTATTCTTCTCCT
The DNA here is from genome assembly GCF_000164805.1 of Carlito syrichta. Classification (NCBI taxonomy): domain Eukaryota; kingdom Metazoa; phylum Chordata; class Mammalia; order Primates; family Tarsiidae; genus Carlito; species Carlito syrichta. The sequence goes on from NW_007259215.1 coordinate 54,970, forward strand.
TTTATATTTATTTATTTATTCATGAGTCAGGGTCTCACTCTGTTGCCCAGGCTGGAGTACAATGGCATGATCATGGCTCACTGCAGCCTCAACCTCCTGGACTAAAGCAATTCTCCCACCTCAACCTCCAGAGTAGCTGGGACTACAGGTGCACGCCACCATGCTTGGTTAATTTTTTTTTTTAAGATACAAGGTCTTGCTATGTTGCCCAGGCTGATCTCAAACTCCTGGGCTCAAGCAATCCTCCCGCCTAAGCCTCCCAAATGTTGGGATTATACGCGTGAGCCACCACACCCGGCCTATTCTCCTTTTAGATCTGCAAAATACCATGTCGTTATCCAGAGAAGCCTGGGAGATGGGCAGAGGCTTGTAACCTACTTTGGGGATATCAAACACCAGTCCACAGTCAGCTGCGTCAGCGGCAGTTGCACATTTTACTTGAGTTAGGGGGCATCTTCTAAGTCAGGACTTCCCTGAGGCACGTGAGAAACCAAGAGAGAGAAGCCCATTTCTCAGGCATCTTTCTGATCATAAAATGAGGACAGGCTCTGATGTCATTAGATTTAAGGCCCGAGTGCCATTTCCAGTCTCAAGGGGACTCTTAAAAATAGGCCATTATGTGGAGAGCACTTGCAGGGCTCTAGGGAAAAAGTCACTCAGAGTAAAAAGGATTATGCTATTTAACAGGTACATTTTGCGCATTCCAAGAGGCGGGGTGAAGGGGAAGCATTACCGAGTGCACCAGTGAGCATGTATTACAGCATAGAGGTCGCTTCTGGGGCCAGTTTCCGTCTGCAAAGACTGAATTAGACTCATACACACTTGCCATTGGAAATGCTCGGAGTCCCTTGACAGTGAGAAAAAAGAACACTCCTGAGCATGTAGATGTTGGTAACAGTGATGGGTGAAGCCTTTCAAAGCCTGGGGGCGAGGAGGGCCCTTAAACGTAAGTCAGGTATGGTTAGGCTGCGAGTGGCACACTTGGGTGGGAGTGTTGTCCCAGCTCAAGATAGGGGCTGACTGTGTCCCCAGCATTCAGCAGCTTCCAGTTCGCTTCCTATCACTGCAATTTTCTGTGCATGGTCTCCGGAGTTGACTCCGGTGTTCAAAGTAAGGTTTCATCATTACAGCTTTTCTATGTCTAAAAATGGAACAATCTCACTTTTTCACATGTGCTTTGATAATGTGTTATATGAATTTGTTCTGGCCTGATCCAATGAACAAAGCTTGCTAGCTGTCCTCTAGCAAATACACTGAAATGAAACATTCACCCTAAGACCTTTGTTGAAGATAATCAAGGCCAGCAGCGGTGGCTCACGACTATAATCCCAGCACTTTGGGAGGCAGAGACCAGAGGACTGCCTGAGCCCAGGTGTTCGAGACCAGTCTGGGCAACTTGGCAAGACCTCGTCTCTACAATAAATCAAAACATTAGCCAAGGGGTGGTGGCATGTGCCTGTAGTTTCAGCTATTTGGAAAGCTGAGACGGAAGGATCACCTGAGCCCAGGAGGTTGGGACTCTAGTGGTTGTTAGTGTGCCACTACACTCCAGTCTGGGTGACAGAGACGCCAACTCAAAAAACTGGAGACAATCATTCTTAGTGATCTATCACAGAAACAAAGAACCGAATTCTACATGTTCTCACTCATAAGTGGGACCTGAACATTAATCACAATAGCACAAGGGAGGGATTGGCAGTCTTGGGTCACTGACAGGGGAGAAAGGAAGGTGGGGGACACATAACATCACTAAGGGTACCTGATCCTAAACCAGGGAAAGTGAGGACCAGTTGGAAGCCCAGACTTTGCGTGCACATACATTACTTATGTACCTAATCCTGATCTATACCCCATATCTTTATTATAAAATAAAGAAAAAAATGATAATCAAAAAGACATGAAGCTCTATGACCCTGGTGAGTGTTGTAGTCTCAGTTTCCTTATAAGAATAATATTATAATATTAATAATACCTACTTCCTATGGTTGTTGTGAGAACATAAAATAGAACTGTAGTTTTTCATTTTAAGCTAGAAAAAAATATCCTTTAAAAGTCCCTGTCAGTCTTCTGTCTCTAGAAGTAGACCAGCTATCAATTACTCTTTGAAAGAATCTTCTTTTTTTAATGGAAAAAACATCAGAAGGGACAACTTTAGTTTTTAAAAAATGTAAATCTCGGCCATGTGCTGTGGATCCTGCCTGTAATCCCAGCACTTTGGGAGGCCAAGGTGGTAGGATTGCTTGAGCCCAAAAGCCCAGAGTTTCCCGGCAACATAGCAAGTCCTTGTCTCTACAAAAAAAATAAAATAAAATAAAAATGTCTGGGCGTGGTGTGCATGCCTATATTCCCAGCTACTTGGGAGGCTGAGGTGGACGTTTCACCTGACCTAGAAGATCAAAGATGCAATGAGCCAGGATGGTGCCACTGCACTCCAGCCTGAGTGACAGAGTGAGACTCCACTAAAAAAAATTAAAAAATAAAAAAAGGAAAATCTCCAGTATAAACGTATCTGCAAATTCAATCACAATTTCCTTAACAACAGGGATACCTTCTGAGAAATGTGTAGTTAGGCAATTTTTGTCATTGTGAGAACATCATAGAGTGTACTTACACAAACCTAGATGGTGTAGCATAACCCACACCTAGGCTACATGCTATGGCCTATTGTTTCTAGACTACAAACCTATATAGCATATCGCTGTATTGAACACTGGAGTCAATTGTAACACAATGGCAAGTATTTGTGTATCTAAACAGATCTAAACATAAAAAAAGGTACAGTAAAAATATGGTATTATAACCTCATGGGACCACAGTTGTACACATATGTGATCTGTTGGGGACCAAAACATCCACTATGGGGTACATGACTGTGCTAATACATTTAATCTTCCTACCAGTTAGAATATAAATTCTATTTATTGACCGAGCTCAGTGACTCAGCCTGTAATCCCAGCACTTTGGGAGGCCGAGGTGAGTGGATTGCCTGAGCCTGCAGGTTCAAGACCCGCCTGGGTAACCTGGTGAGACCTAGTCTCTACAATAAATCAAAAATTATCCGGGCATGGTAGTGCGTGCCTACAGTTCTGGCTACTTGGAAGGCTGAGGTGGAAGGATCGCCAGAGCCCAGCAGGTCGACACTGGGGTGGCCGTGAGTGTGCCATGGCATTCCAGCCTGGAGATGCAGTCAGACTCCAACTCAAAAAAAAAAAAAAAAATTCTGTTTATTTTATATAACAAATATTTATGAAGCATTTTCTATGTGCTAATTATTGGTCTAAGTGCTTTGCAAATTTCAGCCCATTCAATCTTCATAACAACCTGTATTACAGGAATGAATTTTACTGAGTACCTGTAATACCTGTGTGACCTTGGTCCACGTCACACAGCTGATAGGGAGCAGACCAGGATTTGCACTCTGATAGTCTAGCATCAGAGCCATGCATTCAATCATTCTGCCACACCCCAGGCCCCCTGAGTGTAGTGTCTGACCTGCTCACATCATGTCCCAGCACCAAGGAAAGGGCCTGGCCTGCAGCAGGTACTCAAATATTGACTGAGCCCAGCTACCTGGAACCAGTCTTAGACACTTTATACATAATAACTAATTTTTTTTTTTGAGTCAGAGTCTCACTCTATTATCCAGGCTGGAGTGCAGTGGCATCCTCACAGTCAACGCAGGCTTGACCTGCTGAGTTCAGGCAATCCTTTCACTTCAGTCTTCCAGGTAGCTGGAACCACAGGCATGTGCCACCACGCCCGGCTAATTTTTTGATTTATTGTAGAGACGAGGTCTCGCCATGTTGCCCAGGCTGGTCTGGAACCCGTAGGTTCAGGCAGTTTTCTCGCCTCTGCCTCCCAAAGTGCTGGGATTACAGGGGTGAGCCACTGCGCCCAGTTTATAATAACTAATATAATCCTCACAACAGCTATAGTACATAGGTACTACTACTAGACTGATCATATCATTGATCACCCCAAATAGGATATTATTATTATTGTTGTTGTCAGATCTCACTCTCTGGCCCAGGATGGAGTATAGTAGCATGATCTTGGCTTACTGCGGCTTTGACCTCCTAGACTCAGGCAATCCTGCCTCGGCCTCCCAAGTAGCTAGGAGGCCCAGCTTATATATATATTAGAGACAAGGTCTTGCTATGTTGTCTAGGCTGGCCTCGAACTCCTGGGCTCAAGCAATTCTCCCACCTCGGCCTCCCAATATGTGTGATTACAGGTGTAAGCCACCATGCCCAGCCACCAGGATATTATTAATCGTAGGAGGATACTCAGACACTGGAGGCTTCAGTAATGGCTCTGCTATGGGGAAGTGAAACTTAGAGAGGCGAAGTGTTGTCCTTTATGTTACACAACCAGTTAGCCCCAAATCCCATGCTATTTCTGTTCCATGTCCTCCGAACCGCCTTTGAAGAAAAGACAAATGTTCTCTGCAAGAAATAAGCACTCTCAAACACAGGAATGTGCCTTGCTAAAACCTTTGGGAAAATATTCAGGCAATATTAACTTAATGTTTAGAATATCCAGAGATCTTTCTGTTACTGAGTTCTAGTTTAATTCTCTTATGATCAGAGAACATACTTTTATAATATCGATTCTTTTTAATGTGTTTGATTGTTTTATGGCCCAGAGAATTGTTTTTCTTGGTGAGTGTTTCTTGTGCACTTGAAAAGAGTATGTATTCATTTTGCTAGGGCTGGGTGGAGAGTTCTGTAAATGACAATTAGATCCAGTTGGTTGGCAGTGTTGTTCAGGTCTTCTATTTCTTTGATCAGTTTCTGTATACTTATTCTAACCATTACCAAGAAGAGTGTTGAAGTCAATTATAATTGTAAACTTTTTCCTTGATGTTCAATCAGTTTTTGCTTCTGCAATTTGAAACTCCACTATGAAGTACATACACAGCTATGATTGGTATGTTGTCTTGGTGAATTATCCCTTTTGTCATTATGTAATATCACTCTTTTTATTTTATTCAATTAATTAATTAATTGTTTAGGGACAGGGTCTTGTTCTTCACCCTAGCTGGAGTGCAGTGGTACAATCATAGCTCACCGCTGCCTCAAACTTCTAGGCTCAAGCAATCCTCCCACCTCAGCCTCTCAAGCAGCTAGAACTACAGGCACATACTACTCAGCCCAGCTAATTTTAAAAATTTTTTTTTGTAGAGACGGAGTCTCACCATGTTGCCCAGTCTTGTACTATCACTCATTCCTAGTAGTATCCTCTGTTCTGAAATTTACTTTATCTAGTATCAATATAGGTACTCCAGGCTTTTGTTTGGTGTTTGCGTGGCATATTGTTTCAATCTATCCTTTACTTTTAACTTGTGTACATATTCATATTTAAAATGAGGTTCTCAACCTAGGCAACCTAGTAAGATTTCATCTCTACAAAAAAAAAAATTAAAAAACTAACTGGGCGTGGTGGTATATACCTGTAGTCCCAGCTACTTGGGAGACTCAGGCAAGAGGATCACCTGAGCCCAGGAGTTGAGGCTGTGGCAAGCCATGACTGTGCCACTTGTACCCCAGCCTGGACGGCAGAGTGAGACCCCAACTCAGTAATAATAAAATATTTTGAATCTTGGTGGGCACTACAAGTGAGGCTCCTGGTAAAGAAGGCCACGGATAATGAAGAAAGAATGGGTAGATTTTCTAAAGAACCCGGTAGCATGAGCAAGCCTGCGATGGTTCTTGGAGCTACTGTTCAGGTCCCCAGGCCCTGGGCTCAGAGAGTCCACAGAAATGCTGGTTAGCTTCTTTTCTGTCAGTGTTTCACCATCACCAGGACCTTAGCAGGCAATGAGTCCAGCACGGCAACACGGGGAAGCATCCTCAGTCGACAGCAATCAACCTGAATCATAGAAGTCCACGTGCTAGTATTTGTCTGAGAAGAGGGGAGCAGCAATGTGGCTGTGAGGGCGGTTGTGATGGAACAGAAGAACTTCTGCACTTGGAGTAAAAGCCCTGTCCACCAAGTCCAGCTGCTATTTATTAGCTGGATAACTTTGGGCAATTGCTTAACCTGGGTAGACCTCAGCTTTCCTATCTATTAAATGGGAATAATTATACCCACCCTATGAAGTTGTGAAAATTAAGTGAGACAAGACATTGAGAACCTAGAAATGTTGACTCATTTGTCAAGAGTTTGCTCTCTACTTATGAAGATCTTGCCACTGAAATTTAGTGATTTCATGAGTAACCACTTTAGTGGGTCTCGCTGTCTCACTTTAGTGGTTACTAATAAGATGGTTCTGCTACCTGTTTGATGAGAATACAAATGACTTCATGGACAGAAGTTTAATCATAATGAATTTGTGGACATGAAGCGTCATGGACATTTAAAAACATTGTATATTCTTCATGGATCCATTATACAAAGCATTTTATATAGCCTTTAAGAGATCATGACCCTTAGTTTCTTCTTCTGTTTATTGGGACTAATATTTCCTGTTCTATTTATCACACAGAATCGTTACATTTCTAAATACAATATGCAGTTTGTAAAAGACATTTATAAAATGAAAGATGCTAAACAAAGGTAAGATGTTATTTTTTAAAATTATATATATATATATATATTTTTTTTTTTTTTTTTTTAATTCAGAGTCTCACTCTGTCACCCAGGCTGGAGTATAGTGGTTTACTCACAACCACCACAGCCTCGACCTGCTGGGCTCAGGTGATCCTTGCACCTCAGCCTTCCAAATAGCTGGAACTACAGGCGGGCACCACCACACCTGGCTAATTTTTTTGATTTATTGTAGAGATAAGGTCTTGCCATGTTACCCAGGATGGTCTCAAACCTGTGGGCTCAGGCAGTCCTCACGCCTCCACCTTCCCAATTGCTGGGATTACAGGCATGAGTCACCACTCCTGGCTAAAAATTATATTTTTATCACAAATAAACAGAAAAAAAATTTAAAATCACTTTAATTTCTAGCAAACACAGATCCCATTACTATTTAATTGAATCTCCTTACATTTGTTTTCAATATATAGTATTTTTTTTGTTTTGTATTATGTTTTTTGTTTTTGTTTTTGAGTTGGAGTCTCACTCTGTCCCCAGGCCGGAAGGCAGTGGCATACTCCCAGCCACTGCAGCCTCAACCTGTTGGGCTCCGGCGATCCTTTCGCCTCAGCCTTCCAAGTAGCTGGAACTACAGGCGAGTGCTACCACGCCCGGCTAGTTTTTTGATTTATTGTAGAGATGAGGTCTTGCCAAGTTGCCCAGGCAGGTCTCGAACCCGCGGGCTCAGGCAATCCACTCACCTCAGCCTCCCAAAGGCGTGGGATTACATATAGTATGTTTTAAAAATAGTTTCGATCATACTACATGTATGATTTTATCTCCTGTTTTTCACTTGTTTTATAATTAGTGCTTGCTTTGACATGATATATCATTGTAAAAATGATTGATAACTGTATAATATTCCTTTGAATAGGTAAATGCTACTTTTTGCTTAGGCTACATGAATTTTTCTTTCATCATGATGAATAATGGCACATAGAACTTGTTAGTGTGTACACACTTTCATTTTAAAGATTACTTTGAAATAGAATTCCTATCCCACATTAATAAAACTTAATCACTAAATATGTTATATTAGGATTGGTCAAATTGACTCTAACATGTTGGAGTGGGCAGGAAAAATGTAACAAGGTTCTGTGTTCTGATTGTTTCTTGTGTGTTTTTGTTTTTTATTTTGAGTTAGAATCTTACTCTGTCACCTAGATTGGAATGCAATGGCATGCTCATGGCCACTGCAGCCTCACTCCTACTGGCCTCAGGCGATACTTCCACCTCAGCCTTGCAAGTAGCTGGAACTACAGGCGCGTGCTACCATGCCTGGCTAATTTTTTGATAAATTGTAGAGACGAGTTCTCACCAAGTTGCCCAGGCTGGTCTCGAAACCCTGGGCTCAGGCAATCCTCTTGCCTCGGCCTCCCAAAGTGCTGGGATTACAGGCTTGAGCCACCACGTCCAGCCCTGATTGTTTTAAAGATGGCTTTAAGTTCTGGCTCCTACTTCAAGAAAGAAAACCAGAAATCGCAAACGATGCATTGTGAAAGTAATTTATGCAAGCAAGATGGTGGTACACAAATCAGCAGTACACAAATGACAGTCAAGGAAGAGCTTTGGCTCTGCATAGAATGGTTAGCAAAGTAAATGTGCATTTATATGCTACACTATAAAATAAAATATTGAAGATGTGTATATATATCTCTATTTTAATAATTCTTCCCTTTAACTGAAATTAGGTCTTGATTATGATATTCATATAATGTTAATTATATTAATATGGCTGCAACAAATAGAAAATGTTTGTCAAATATAAAACGTATAAATATAATTATATTAATATGAACTATTATGTAATATGCATAATGTAATATGTATTTATTATAGGTCAGTTAAGAAGTTTCTCCCAAGTGATCTAATTTTCTCAAGGGAAGTATTACCAGTATCTGCATGTATCTTCCCAGACTATGGGATTGTTACACAGAAGAGTACTTGTGATATTTGCAATTTTCTTATGCAACAACTTCTCTGTAAAAACATTGTACTGCTGGGTGTGGTGGCTAACACCTGTAATCCCAGCACTTTGGGAGACAGAGGTGAGGGGATTGCCTGAGCCCAGGGGTTTGAGACTAGCCTCGGCAACTTGGGGAGACCTTATCTCTACAATAAATCAAAAAAATTAGCTGTGCATGGTGGCGTACACCAGTATTTCCAGCTACTTGGGAGACTGAGGCAGAAGGATTGCCTGATCCCAGCAGGTTGAGACTGTGGTGGCTGTGAGTGTGCCACTGCACTCCAGCCTGGGTGACAAACAGAGTGAAACTCCAACCCCCCCCCCCAAAAAAAGGGGCCGGGCTTCGTGGCTCAGCCTGTAATCCAGATTTTGGGAGGCCAAGGCGAGTGAATTTCCTGAGTCCGTGAGTTCGAGACGAGACCAGGCAACTTGGCGAACCCTCATCTCTACAATAAAATAAAAAATTAGCCGGGTGCGGTAGCGCACGACTGTAGTTCCAGCTGCTTGGAAGGATGAAGCAGAAGGATCGCAAGAGCCCAGCAGGTTGACACAGAGGTGGCTGTGAGTATACCACTGCGCTCCAGCCTGGGTGACAGAGTGAGAGTGAGACTCCGACTCAAAAAAAAACCCCAAACCACATACAAACAAAATAAACATTGTGCTGCTGCTTTTTTTTTTTTGGAGTCAAGGTTTTACTCTGTTGCCCACGCTGCAGTACAGTGGCATGATCATGGCTTACCACAGCCTCAACCTTCTGAGCTCAAGGGATCCTCCCACCTCAGCCTCCCAAGTAGCAGGGACTACAGGCCCACACCACCACATCCAGCTAATTTGTGTGTGTGTGTGTGTGTGTGTGTGTGTGTGTGTGTGTGTGTGTGTGTGGTGTGTGTGTGTAGACAAGGTGTTGTTATGTTGCCTAGGCTGGACTTGAACTGGGCTCAAGCAATCCTCCTGCCTCAGTCTCCAAAAGTGCTAGAATTACAGGTGTGAGCAACCACATTTGGCCTTATTTTTTAAATGTTTCTATGAAAGAAGAAAATCTTGCCCATCATTGTCTCCAAGAGATATGAATTGGTGTCTCTTTAAACTCACATTTTCTTCCAGGTTTGGTGGCTCATGTCTTATAATCCCAGCACTTTGGGAGGCAGAGGTGAGAGGATTGCCTGAGCCCATGGGTTCAAGACTAGCCTGGGCAACTACCAGCCATGTCTCTAAAAGTTAAAAAAAAAAATTAGCTGTGAGTGGTGGTGCCTGTAGTACCAGGTTCTTGGGAGGCTGAGGCAGAAGGATCACCTGACGCCAGCAGTTTGAGGCTGCGGTGGCCATGAGCGAGCGGAGCTGCACTCCAGCCTGGGAGACAGAGTGAGACTCCAACTCTAATTAATTAAATAAATAAATAAGCAAACAAATAATAAACTCACATTTTCTAACCTGAGTAAAGTAATGGAAAGGATCAAAACTCTTTCCCCCTTTTGGAACAGTCACCTGCTCACGTGGGCAAAAGCTTGGTGACCTGGCATGGGGACAGACCCACCACCCTGACACTGTTCCATGTGCCCGTGGTTCTGGTGGTCTGGGTTGTTTGGGTAATTCAGACTTGTTCCCTCAGGTGGAGGGCTGGAGCAGAGCAGGTAACATCCGGGCGATAACTGGCCCTGGGTCTGGCCACAAAGAAAGAGACCGCAACCTTTTTTTGGCCAGCCCCTGTCTCAGGGTGTCCTGAAACTTCAGTGTCATTTCATAAATATTAGGACAATGATGACAACAATGACAAGAGGTCTGTCCTGGAGAGAAGAAGCTTCTCCAATTTCCACACATCATAAAAATCAAATCTCAGGGTCATCCGGCAGTTTCGTGTTTCCACTTAGTTAATTTTATTTGCTACAGCTGTGCTTACCTCTAAAGAACGATGATGATTTAAAAAAAAAAAATAACAGCAACAAAAATGTTATTACGGTTGACTCTTGACAAGTCATTTTGCTAGTCATTTCTGAATTGAGAGAAATTTGGGTTGATAGGTTCATTCTGTAAGATATCCCTTTCTTAGATACCCACAAATTTCTCCTCCTTGATCTGAAAAGCTTTAATCCAGTAAACATAAAAGACACTCTGTATTACAGCCTCTTGTAGAATGTTTTGTTTTCACAAGCATCATGTTTCACATAAAATATCATGAAGGATTCAGCAGCGGGGGTTCAAGGCTGCCTTTAAAATGGCACCTCCTAAAACTGCTCCCTTGAATCAAATTTCTCTTTCCCTTCTGATGTCTCTGCAGCCTTGGCCTTGTGGTCATCCTTCTCTGTACATCTCCCTTGGCTTCTTTTCCCTGCTTCTCTCATTACTGAGGTGTTTTCTACTGCCTCTCTTTCTCAACCCAGTCCCTTGCCTTGGGCAATCCCTAAAATTCCTTCTCTTACCTCTTAATCAATCCCAAAACCTTCCCATCTGCCAGCTCAACTCTCTCATTTCACCAATGTTCCTCACACAGTGAAAGCCCATAAAATTCGGGCTGAATGAATAACCTCTAAATCTCTGAACTGAGTATTTCCTCTCAGTCACAGGCATTGTCCCTCTGCCACTTTATACTCTGCATGTCCCACCTACATCTTCCTGCAGGTGCGACTTCTCCATACCTGCCCATCTTTTGTGTGTTTTTGCTTTGTTTTTTCTCTTCAATTCCATGAATGACAACAATGTTCTTTGTTTTCTTTGTTTTCTTTTTTTTCACTCTAAGAGGAATATTTATTGCATTTTATAGTGCATTTGTTACACAGCAGACACTTTGTTGGAATGTAAAAAAGTACAAAAATAAAACAAAAATGGAAACAACCCCTAGACTTATAAACTATCCTGTTTTCACTGAACAAATTGGCCAAGAAAAGTCAATAAAAATCAATGATGTTAATTATACAAAGTATAAAGAACAACACTAAAATGATTTAATGATATTCTTTAGTTGTGAAGAAAAATAAAATAAACCAAAGTACATCTTTATAGTTTAAAAATTCTTGAAATTGCTAAGCAGGCTAAATAATGATCATTTTATGAACATAACCTTGAAGGAATAACAGACAAGTCAAAAAGAGGATGTCCATAGGAAGATTCTGAACTAGAATCCATTAGATATTAGCATTATATTTTAATGTGAAGCAGATAAAACTGATTTACTTTCAGATTTTAAATTTTTTTTTTTTTTTTTTGAGTTGGAGTCTCACTCTGTCGCCCAGACTGGAG
>NW_007259215.1:66801-67620 GCF_000164805.1 Carlito syrichta
TTTTTTGATTTATTGTAGAGATGAGGTCTCGCTGCCCAGGCGGGTCTCGAACCCGCGGGCTCAGGCAATGCACTCACCTCAGCCTCCCAAAGGCGCGGGATTACAGACTGAGCCACCGAGCCTGGCTCAGATTTTAAATTTTTAAAAAGATTATTTCTTTTGTTCCAACAATGTCCTTTCCTACTTAAGACACACATTCACACACAAAAATTAAACTGCCTCTTCTTTAGCTGTCATACTCATAGCTTTAGGATGGTATCTTTGCGTACTTCATTCAGTGTAAATAAAACACAAAAGTATGTGCACTGTATACTAACACTAACAGAAACACAAAGGGTACATACTAATATATAAGTATTTACAATAGTCAGGATTCAGAATAGTGTGTCTTATAATGAGATTCCTTCACTAAAATAATCAAAATGACCCATAACTTAAAAAGCAAGGAAAAAGTTCTTTGTTTTCCCTTTGGGCTTATTCAAAGCCTCCCAACTCATCAGTGTCTGGCCTGGGATCTTCTGACTCTGAGTCTGGTGGGACTCTTTGCTTTTAATATATATTCTTTCAATCATCCAAACTCAGAACTTTATTTTATCTTTTATTTTTTTTGAGTTGGAGTCTCATTCTGTCACCCTGGCTAGAGGGCAGTGGCATGTTCCCGCCATCACAGTCTCGACTTCCTGGGCTCAGGCGATCCTTCCACCTCAGGCTTTCAAGCAGCTGGAACTACAGGCACATGCCACCATGCCTGGCTAATTTTTTGATTTATTGTAGAGATGAGGTCTCACCAAGTTGGCCAGGCTGGTCTTGGACCCGTGG